>NW_020454305.1:1555928-1701883 GCF_003342845.1 Nothoprocta perdicaria
GGAAGGAAGGAAGGAAGGAAGGAAGGAAGGAAGGAAGGAAGGAAGGAAGGAAGGAAGGAAGGAAGGAAGGAAGGAAGGAAGGAAGGAAGGAAAGAGACTATGTGCCTGCAAGTAGAGGAAGAGAGGTCCAGGAGAAGGGCAAGGAAAAAGAGTGAGAAAAGGGAGGCAAATGACTGCAAACTGGTGGGCTGGTTTAGCCTTCCCATGAAAAATATACCTTCAAGGTCATTCAGTAAGAAAAGCATGTCTTACTGAATATTTGCTCTGTCAATTCTAGATTTGTAGTAATTTTAGACCACAGGTATAATTTGAAGTCTGAATATTTATCACTAATTTGCAGCCTTTCCTTTATTATCTTGTTTTGAAAACAAAAGTTTCAATCTGATCAGAAGTACTTTCGGACTTGTTCCACGGTTTACCCTAAACATTAAGTTTTCTTCCACACTTACTAGATTTTTTTGCACTGCCAACTTTTTCCAGTGGTACGGAGCCATATGGCATTTAAATTTTATCTCACATTGGCAATTGCTTGCTAGTACTTACTGTGTTATCTTCCTTCTTGAGTGTCCAGAAGATTTGACTGAAAACACTAGCAGAAGTAGGAACTTTCTATCTTCTTGAACTGCTAGTGTCTTCAAATCTGCCCCAGCTGAGATCCTGCCTGCTAAAAAGAATAAACAGAAAGAGATTTTCCATCTTTTCCACCCCCATTTTCATCTCCCTAAGCCAGATGCACGTGGCTTGACTTTGCTCAATTTCCTCATAATTTCTTTCCTTTTATATGTTTGGTTTTCTTCCACATATGGAAGTACTGGTATAGAAGACTTTTTTGTTGTTATTGTTCCCAGCAGTTTCTTCAATATATATTCAACTTACTTATATTAGTAGAGATGTAAATCTGTAATGTGAAAGTATGTGTCTGTTAGGTTTTTTTCTTTGCTGCATTATCAGGAGTCTGGACAGCTGATTTAGTTGTTTGTAAGAAGTGTAATCCTTTTTTTTATACAGAAAAGGTAATGAAAGCATAAAATATTCATATTCTATCCCTAATTATATAATAAACTGAAACATGTGCAGTTATAGCAGAAACTTCTACTCTAATTAGCAGTTGCCTAATAAAAACTTAAGTGAATTATCAAATTTTTAGTGCTACTCAACCAAATCTCTGTTTCCACACTAATTGTATTAATAATGACATTAATAGGATAATATAAAACACGTACAAAATATACATTTAGATATCTTATTGTAAATATCACCTAAAGGCTAACTTTAGAATTTGGTAACTAAAAATTGGCTTGTTCCATTATCACTACTGCTGTGCGTTCTTGTTCTTATGATTTTGTTATTGCTTTTTAACTGCTACATTTTTAACTGATATGATATGATTTATAGGGTTTTCTTTTTTAATTTGTCATCAATCCATATTATTTTCTGTATTGTAAAAGAACATATATATATTGGAAGAACAAATATATTGGAAGAATATATGTCACCTTCTGATTTATTTGTTAGCCACAGACAAGTACTCTTAAATTTATCCAGTGAGTCTAATCAATCTTGAACAAAGAAATCACAAACAGCATGGATTTTTCCTTTTTTTTTTTTTATTTTTTTTTCTCCCCAGATATCTCAGCTGAAACATCCAGCTGAACATACCAGCAGTATCTCGTTTCCGGGAAATACTTCTTCTATGAGAAACAGGAAGACAAAGAACAAAGTGGCTTGTTGTCTGAAACAGCTTCCATGGAAGATCTGGTAGCATAAAACTGAAAGCAATCTTATCCATTTTTTAAGGTTTACACATGATTTTAGTTTAAGAAAAAAGAGCTTCTGACAATGAGAATAAACTCCCACCATCTGAATATCAGACACAGTAAGATGAAGAAATGTGTGTGAATAATGAAATCACCTCCGAAGAAAACAGAAGGGAGATGACATAGATCTCTCTCTATATATATTTTCCTATGACTGAATTTAACCACATTTGAAGCAAAGATTGGATGAAAAGTGGACGTTTACTCAGAATTTTCTCCAAGTGCCTATTACAAGGATTCTTTTCTGTTCTTCAAAAGTAGTTGATACTGACCTTTGAGATGTGATTCCAATCATGATGAAGCTAATGCCACAACACAAATATTATCGTTTTGCATTGCTCTGTTTCGATGGAAATATTTTATAAAGATACAAGCTAGCTGACTTGATTGTTTCAATATTAAAACTACTACTAATAATGGTGATATGGTGGAGCTAGTATATTCCTTACTGTGATTCTAGGGAACTATTTTGGTTTATTTTGAAGATTTATTGTGTGATTGTAACAAGTCAGCTATTAGAAAACTTCAAAACTGCTGGCACTTCCCTTCCCTTTCTGCTCTCACAGCAAACTGCAAGCTTTAATTATCCAATCACAGTAAGTTGATTGAAATTTAATATTGTCAATTTATTGACATTCTTTTCCAATTTGTCCCCCTTTTTCACGCTCTGTGGACAGCATATCTCAGTGTTGAATTATTTATTTGTAATCAGCAGTTGTTTGACATGGAAACAGTGTGCCACTTTATCTAAATGAACAAAGAACAGATTGATGAGGAAGTACATTTACGTAATGAGTATTTAATCTATACCTTTCAGAAATGCTTTAGCATTATTTTATCTAAAAATCACAATGTACATGACGCTCACATGTTTTTTTCCATTGCTTTAACATCTAGGTTAAACTCTGCATCATTTACACTAAATTGAAAAAACAACATTGACTTTTCTGTCTTTTCATAGAGGCTTTCCCTCTTTTCTTTCCATCACACGGAAGCTACCTGCATGATCTGAAGCTTTAGGTATTGTACGTAAACATTGAATTCCAATATGAGAAATGAAAATGAAATTTCAAACACACAAAAAATCCTCTTTATAGGATTTTTGTGGTAAGTCTTTTTGTGGTAAGTTCTTAAAAGAAGTTGGATTTCATTGAGGTGCTTTTTTAGTTATTTTCAAAATGAATAGATAGTTATTTTCAAAATGAATAATATTGTTTGGAGATTATTATTCTGTTTATTCTTAACGATTTTGCACATTTATTCAATGCTATCTTACAAGAAAGGAATTATACATACAAAAGATGCTGCCACACAATAATCATTTTGAAGTCACTACAAAAGTTCTACTTAAAACCAAAGCTAAAATTCCTTTTACAATCAAAATTCCTACTAACTTCAGGGGAAATTTTGAGATTTAATGAGATTAGAAAGTCAAGAAGGAGTTATATGACAGTGGATGGATTTTTAATTGTTGAAGTCTCAATTCCATTTTAAGCTAATGTTCTTTGTACACAAGCAACAAGAAGGTTGTCAGACAGATACTTTATGAAGGCTGGGAATTTATGGTATGCCTCACTGAGTGGTACAGACCAGTCTATGGGACTACAAGCCAGGCAGACCTCAGTAAGAGCAGCTGCCCTAGGCTGTGCCTGTTTCTCCAAGGTCACAGCAGTTCTGCTTCAGAAGACAAGGGAGGACTCCTCAAATGCAGCAGCAGCATGTTTAGGATGCTAATTCAGGATATGATAGAGCCATGGCTATACCTTCATCAGTCATGTGAAAAAAGTATTAGGGTTTGCAGAGTCATGTTCTAGCCAAAGCTACTGATTTCAGGAATAGTGTCAAGCTCTCTCTGCTTTTCTGTGAGGTTCAACTCATTCTAAGCACAACCTAGAGTGAAGGAAACAATCTGTATGCTAAATTTCCCTCTGCTGATTATAAAAGTGGATCCAGGTAGATTGCTCAGGTTAAGATGTAGTCTTTGGCTACATCTATTTGCTTTTCTCTCAATCCAGTTGTCTTTAGTTTGTCAAAAAGGATGCAGTCAGACTGCAACTTACACAGTGTCAGTTAATGGGCTGACATTTTTGTTCCTTGACTTCACAGTGACTAGAATGTTATTGCTGTCTTTTAAAATATATGTTATCCCCAAATAAATCTACTCTTCTATGCAAGGAGCAGGAAAGTGTATAATTATAATATATATTTTCACCTGGCATTTGTCCAGCTTCTATGTATTTTTTTTTTTAAGAAAAATTTCTCAATAGGTGAAAAACAGCTAATATATATTTAAAGAATTTTAATAAATGACTATTTTAAAGATAGATTTTTCTCCTATTTTAGCTGTAATTTTAGCTTTCTTTATCTGTAATTTTAGCTGTAATTTTATCTGGTATAGCCAAGGACAGCAAGTGACTATAACAGATTTTACTCATGTATTCATAATCATCTATGACATACACCACATACACCTGTAACACTTGAAACTTTTGTTAATAATTAATGAATATTTAATAAATTATACATAAATTTACCTTTAATGTAAAGTGCAAGCCTGAGGCTTATGATAACTAAGTATCAAGTGTGAATTTTGCAACAGATTTTCCTCTGTTGATTCAAATATTCTATTAAGAGAATGGCTATTTTAATTGCAGTTTAGGTGAGACAATTGTAAACCTTTATTATTTCAACAATGTCCCCTTTAGGACTTGAAGATAATGATGATATTCTCATTTGCAGCCAGCTGCTTCCCAGAGATTACTGTACTGGAAAATTTGCTTCTTTATGCAGGTGAGTATTTGTAGGCAGCAATAGCAGTCTGTAGAAGCCATACTGAGTTTAATTAATTTTGAGCATCAATGTCTAGGAATCACAGCTGCATATTTTTATCACTTACCCAATAAAAGAATAGTGAAACAGAATACTATGAAGGCACTTCATTAAAAAAAAAAAAAAAAAAGAAAAAGAAAGTTCCTGTTTTCTTAGCACACAGTTTTGTTTCATGTGAAAAACAGTTTCTGAGTGTCTTAAATAGTTTATTTCCTCCCTTCAGTGACTAGTATTACTTGTCTTGAGAAGACTGTCCTGCATACCTGGCTTCTGATGCTTGACTTAACAGGTCCACCTGCCACCACAAACTTCTAAGGAATAAGAAGTCTTGGTCATACCTGCCTGTTTCATATCAGACTGTGGTTCAGGGTTCTGCTACATTGCCCACAAAATCCAATTTGAGACTTATTTTTCTGAGTATTCTTATGTACCTACATTATAAAAGGTTTTACAGGTCCTCCCTAAGCACAGTCCTGTATGAAGGAAGAATAATGGTATTCATCCAGAATCACCCTCCAGGCTTTTACCATGGTGATGGGAACCAGCTGTTCAACTCCTGATGTCTCTAGAGGCAAGCACACTTATTTATTTAAGAGGTATCTTGATTGCAGAAAAGTCAGAAAGGCTGTTATGGCTGATCAAATAAAGCAAAAATGATTTGTTGAATAATTTATTTGACAAATATGGGCAAAATCTGGCAAATACATTGTTCATCAAATAGTGCTTGCACAGCTGAATTGAAAAAAAAAAAGAAAAAAAACCTTTAACAGTCATATGCCAACATATATAAAAATCTTCTGTCTGGGTCAGATTCAAAAGGACTTAAAAAAATTTCTTTGAAGGAGTCAAGGGACAGGTTCACATAATTTAGGCATTTAACAGTGCTATCCTCAAATTCTCTCTCAAAACCTCTAGATACTAAAAGTCCATAAATATCCTAGCTTTCATCAGTGAATTCCCTAAGCAACTAACCTCCTTCTTCCTCTACATATGTCCAGAACTAATTCACTTTTATCAGAACTGAAAAACTTTGTGTAGATTTCACATCTAAGCATCACTGGCCTCCACCAACTTAGTTTTCCATGCTTATTTATGCTCAGGAGCTCTGTCTGAGAACATACGTAATGAATTCCTATAGGGACAGAGTCCAAACACCTTGATAGCCTCTGCTTCTACTCAAAACTCGCAGGAAGGAAAGGTGACTCTTTTTATAAAACAGTTTTTATAACACAGGTAAAGGACAGAGTAGAAGTTCGGTCCTTCTTTATGGGGAAGTCAGTTAAGGTACATATTTCTCCCTGGTCATAAAAAAGGGAATTATTAAAAATTTTCCATAGCCTTAGTTCTCCTAGTTGTAAAGAGGGGGAAAGGACACAGTATAAAGGCTAAAGCAGGGTCAGATGCTGCTGTGAAGTGACAGAGAGCAGAGTGACATCATGTTGATGTAGAAACTCACAAAGCAGTCATTTTTGCTTTAGTTTGTCTCTCCCCCTCTTTTCTCCAACACTGCTCTACTCCCTCACAAGTATATCCATGACTGGCTAAAGCTATTTCTTTGTCAGAACAGGTAAAACCAGTCTAGCATTTTCACCTGTGGTGAAATTACATACTTTCTGTTGACAACTCATTTTAAAAGTTGAAAGATATGACTGAAAAAACATGTGTGATTGTTAGCATAGTGTTTGTTAGCACTGTTAGTCTCATGTGCCTGCTGGGAGAAATTTAAAAGTCATGAGCTTTCTCAGTCCAAAAGAGAAAAAAAAATGATCTTGTTTTTACAGTTCATTTTTTCAGATAGGAAAGGCTATTGTCTCCTAGCATGGCCCTGAGGGACATTTTGACTACTACAAGGAAAGAAGAATTTGGTACATGCTATTTTTTGGTCAACCATTTGATGGAATATAACTTGCCTATGTTTGGTGATACATAGGAGAGTCTCTTATTCAGAAACAGGAGACTCCTTCTTGGAAGAGTAAAAGCTTTTATGTAGCTATGGTGCATAGTTATGAAAATAAGATCAGAAAAAAAAGGCAAGTCTGTGATGTAGCCTGTTGAATGCATCAGTGGTATTTCAAGAGGAGGACTGATCTTCTCAAGCAGCATGGAGGAAGTTGTTGTTCAAGTTCTTCCCTCATGCAATCATTTGAAATGCAAGCATTATAACTCCACAGGGATAAAGTTCATGATCTAGTTAAAATCACTATACCTGAATACATTTTATTTTCTCTGATGCAACAGTCTCTGGTATTAAGATGAAATCTTTCAGATTACTTAAAGAGATAAATAGCATGGCATATTATGGTGAGTGCAGGATTCTGGTACTATATGCAGTGTGAGAAAGGGAAGAACTTAGGCTGCCTATCTCAAAGCAGATATCTGTACAGTTATCAGAAGGGAGGGCCTGCCATGCTTACAGAGACATCTGGTAGCAGATTTTCTTATAAAGGAATATACCAATGACAGATTGCTTGCTGAAAGTAGCCTCCTAAACAATATTTGGCTTCTCAACATCTGTGTTTAGTTGAAGCTTCCAGATGAAGATACTTACATTTACAATCACTAGAGAATGAAAACTAGGATTAAATGATTAATAGCTCTCTTTTAATATCTAGATGGATGATTCATGTGAAAGGCACTAATAGAGATTTGCATACAGCCCAGGTTTACATAGTGAATTGATAAAGGAATAGTGAATGTTGAATTTAAGGGAGGAGTTTGGAAAGTCAATTCTCTTTCCTTCTTCATACAAATTCTTGTCCCTACTTTTTCACAAAACATGCTGCATTTTTCAGTCTCATTTCCCCTCCTCATTAAGCTTATGTGACTACTTTTAATATATGCACTTCCAAAACACGATTCTTGAAGTTCCAGTGGCTGTTATATGCCCATTAACCACTTACTTGATTACCTAATGCAACATGGACCAAGGGCAGGAGAAAGGGAAAAGCATGAATACTATTGGCAGAGACTGTCAATTATTCATTTTGAATAATTAATCCAATGACATTGTTCAAATAAATTATTTGCATTTTTTTCATTATGCCACAAGTTTCTAGCACCAGGCATGAAATATTAAAACATGGCAGGAAGGATCCTGTGTAAAGTTATAAAAAGTGTAACTATACATAAGCACTTAAAAAAAACCTTATAGCACTATAACACTAGGGTGTTAGGGGAAAAAAAAGTATTCAGAAATACCAGAAGAAATATCCTCAGTTCACACTCGTTTCACTCAATCAGAGCTTTCTGCTCTGGTACTAAGTTTGAGCATAGATGATTTTGTTATTTTGAGTGGTGATAAAATTAGTAATTTCTCCTGTGACTGGTGGACAAAAAAAAAAAATATGCTTAACTGTTATTCACTTAAGTAGTTATTTTAATTCAAAAGCAGGACTCTTACTGCAGGGTTGACAGCTGCATCTCAAATACAAGCAGTACATCACCGTTCTGGTTAGACTGCACATATCACAAATGATCTTCTTGCTTTAATTACTTCCATTGTGTGACCACTAGTCAAATGAAACGAAACTGAAGCTCAGAATCAGGATCTAAGGTTCGTTCTGTTCTGACTCTGACCCTTCTAAATACATATCCAGCTTGTTTTTAGTCTGCATATTAGATTGCAGGCATTTAAAAAAGTGTTAATGTAATGTTGCATCACTGCAGCAGTGTAGTGCTGATCCTGAAATAATATGCACTGAGAAGATCC
This sequence comes from Nothoprocta perdicaria, assembly GCF_003342845.1. Lineage (NCBI taxonomy): Eukaryota > Metazoa > Chordata > Aves > Tinamiformes > Tinamidae > Nothoprocta > Nothoprocta perdicaria. The sequence goes on from NW_020454305.1 coordinate 1,564,284, forward strand.
AGAGATATTTGCTCATGTGTGTTGCTGCAGTAAATTGGCTACATAATTTGTGGATGGGTGTCACACTGCCCAGGCCCTCCTGGCTCAGAGCCTGTGTAAAATGAGCATCTGTCTGTCTACAGTCTTCCATGCAGACGTGCTCTTTGATTTTTTTACCCTACACTGCCATGAATGCAATTTCCTCTTTATCATAGGCTTCAGTGGGCTATCTGTCTTCAGGGTATCTGTTACCCTTTGTTCCTTGCTCCTATAAAATCTGATCATGAGGCCAGCTCTTCTAACATATTAGAGACTTGTCTACCACATTTAATTGTAAAATTAAATAGTATAGTAATATATTGCTTATGGTACTCCTTATGTGATAGATGTAGCCTCTATACTATCCTAAAAATGGTTTAACTAAAGTATCATACTAAAGTACACAGATATGTCATACACAGTTTCTTTCCATAAGACATGTCTCTTTTCTCATGTCATGCATCTTTCCTCATTCCTCAGCCATCAATACAAACTGTGGTTCGGGTCATGGAATAGGACCTTGCTCTCCCTCAAGCCTCCTCAGTCCTCTCCTGCTACCAGGAGTGCAGATGGTAGAGGTGTCCCTCTCAGAAACTGAACCTCTTCAATGGCCAGCTTGTAATTATCCTCAGTTTACAGGCCTCTAAACTTCTCTTTATCCCTAATGATTACCATCTCAAATTCAGCAGATATATAGATGTGGTGGTGCTAAATAAAATCAATGTTCTTTTCTACATAAGGATGCCTCAAATGCCATGGGAGATACTTCACAGGCCAAATAGATGTAAGCAATCTGTTTCTTTCATGGTCATGCATCATAGAGAAGAAAAATAAGAAAAAAAAAAAAAAGGAAAACCTTAGTATGTGTTGCTCTTAAATTCAGTGAAATGATGTCTGAAAGTCGATGCAATGTGATATAGTTTCTTGTGATACTTTTCTATTTAGATTTATTCCTGGCTAACTTAAAAAAATACTTGAAAGAGATCTCAAATACTCAAACTAGTACTACTAACCTTAATTGCAAAAACTAATCTGTAACAATGTAGAATTTTACATGTGTTGATATCTTCAGTTTTGTAGTTCAAATTAGTTCATGTTCTTAGGACGTACAAGTCACATGACTCCATGACATCCCATGAAAGCAGACAATAAATGTAAAGTCACTTATTTTAGATGACATTTATATTTAAAATATTAGCACCTCTTTGGCAAGTTAGGTAGCCTGAGAAAACAAATTATGTGGTGTCTATTAGGGACATTTAATAGATCCTGCCAAAGATGAAAGTTCAACAAGTCATATCCCTACCAATGACTTCAATACTCAGTCGGTAGCTACACAGGAGAAGGTGATGATTTTTTAGGCTCCAGATTGTGTTATACATGTGCATGCAATTCTGAGTCTTGTTGGCTGTAGCAATACTTATCTGCTGGTTTGCACTAACTGGCCTGGAGATATCTGTGGAAATCAAGGAATTGGAATGGAAAATGCTGTATTTACATGTATCCTCCGGACTTAGTCACACATATCACCAATGTTTGCACTTCTGTCCCACCCCTTCATGGATATGTTTGAAATTCATCTTTATTGCACAGTCACTACACCAGACACTTCTTTCTAGCACTTTATTTTAAATATTTTATAGTGGTACACACAGTGAAATTTTCTGTAATAGACACTAAAGTACTAAGATAAATGTCAATTGCAGACATTGTTAGGCCTGAGGACTGAAGAAGTTTCTAGAAATCTGATGATTTATTGACAATTCTGCATTGTTATTTTTGGCTGAAGACAGAATCAGAGGCACCGTTAGAAATATATTAAGGAAATATATCCAGAAGCAAGAGTATAACTGGACAGTAATTTTTGAAAATTGCACTGAAATAATATAAATTCTCACACTTTGTTCACAGTTTTCAAAACAACTCAGTTTCTGTGCAAGGACCTTAATAAAGTGCTCAGCAATTCTGAGTGCTTAGTCTCCCATAACTGGCAAAGAGAGTTCTTCTGAAACCTTCACACTTTATTTAGGCCCCTAAATGGAAGCTGAGCACTTTCGTAAATTTGGTAAGCACATACTATTCAGGTGCTTAAATAGCAATAGTAAATAAATCTTTTGGAAAAACTGTTAATATACCACAGAGAGACTATCCAACAACTTCTATCCTGTAATATAAACTGCTATAACTATTTTTGCTCAGATTGCATAATAAATGTTTTTACAGCTCATTTATTGCTCTTTTACCTACTGAGAGGCTCAGAAAACAGTAATGGAAATATGTATGACAGCAGAAACTTTCAGACTTACTTTTGTTTCATTTGTTTTATACCAGGTGAAAACACAATGCAAACCACCACCATTTCTCACAGCGCTTATAAACCTTGCAATCAGCAGATCAGAACTGATGATCTAGGTACAGTCAAACAGGAAGATTTATCTTTCAGTTCTTTGCTCTAAGGAAAGTTCTTTTCCAGGATATCAGCAAGGAAAGACTTAGATTAAACTTCTATTATGAGCATGACAAACAAGTACTACAGGTAATCATCTCTAAAAGGTTCCAAATTAGTAGGGCTTTGATTAAGGAAAGTGTTTATTTTGGTGGGAGAAAGAAGGAAGGATGCTACAATCAATTCCTAAAATGAACAGATTGAGTTGTAGAATTGCTCATTGCTCATATCATCATAGCAACTGCTCATATCATCATAGCAATCATAGCCATAAGTAAAACTACATGTTTTATATTTACAAAGATAAAAAAGCATAACTTCTCTTTGTTTATAGGTCAAGTAAAGTCAGGAGTCTTTCCTGAATTGTTTGTGGGTTGAATACTACAAAAGTACTTGAACACTTTGATACTACAGTCTGCGCTTACAGGAGTGGCATCCATAAAGATATTTCCAAAGTAGTTTTTTGCCAAAAGAGTAAAAGAAAGTAACAGTGAAAAAGGAATGAATTATGCAAAGAAATATTTCAAAAAGGAAGGAATCTTTCTGGGAAAAAAAAAAAAAAAAAAGGCACACCAGTGGATATTGGTGTAACTAATGCAGAGGCAGGTCCTTTCAGGACAATTTGATAATGTTTCAGTTGCACAGGAGTAGTTAAAAGTACACTTAAACAATACATTTCTTCACTAGCAAAGCTTTGCCCTGCCCTCTCTGACACCAGGACAGTCTTACACCACAGTTTGACTCCCAATAAATTGTGCTGATGCATTTGTTTATAGGTTAAATCTTTAAACATAATTTTGACATTAAAGCATCTGTATCTCTTTTTGTATCTTTGTCCCCAAAAAAAAAAAAAATACAGCTTGAGAAAAAAAGGATAAAACCAAGGAAACAAATCAGCCCACTATTTTTTTTTTTTTTTTTTTTTTTTTTTTTTTTTTTGTCATACAGGGCAAAATATATTTTTTTAGAGTTGTCTCCAGTAGGGTAGAATGATTTCCTAAAATAGCTTTGCTACAGACAGAAATATATTCTGTAACTACTTCCTAAGGTTGAAGTTACACAAGATGGCTAAGTCAATTACTACAAAAAAAGAGGTCCTGCTCCACATTTCTTCTCATCTTCCTTTTCAACCCATATTTTTATTTAGACAATTCAACTCATTACTTGAGCAACCACATGCTTTTTGCAGGAAGATAGGAAGCAGGAATTACTTTTGGTTTTGCCCCTTTCATAAGAAAATTCCGCTCATTGGTGGGCTCAAGAGCCCACACAAGGAAAGAGGAACTGCAGAGTGCAGAAGTGAAGACACCTGTCCTGCATTTTGTATAACTGCACACACTACATATCTCTGCACATCTCTACTGCTACCACAGACATCTGTTGGCAGTGCTATATGCATATCAAGCCTTATATTAAATAGATGCTTTACACCTGCTTCTCTGAATATCCAGTTATAAACATACCGTATGTCCCAGCACAGCATGTTTCCTTTAAAGAACTAGCATGTAAGAAAATGTTCATCTGTATTCTTTCTTTTAGTAAGGAAAAAAGAATGAAAGAAAAAAAGGACTGATCCCCTCATTATACCATTTGCTTTGATCAGAGATGAAAATATATCCATCATTAAGTGATCTCAGCCTGTGTTAATCACAAGCATCTTTCTGACTCCTCCTCAAGGATACACTGCTTAAGTAATTAGTCATGCTAGAGAAGGGAAAAGGATGGTGCTTTTGTTGGAAATTACTAATGTGTCAGACAAGTGTAATTCTCAATTGATATAATCGTAAGGTGGAGCAGAATGAAGAGTTCTGAAGATTTATGTTCAAAGAGCTTCACACGTTTTCTCTGCAAGCACAATAAATGTGCTTTTGAAATTCATTTATGTAAAACAGATTATGTTGTTTTTCTTTTTCCAGATTGACAGAACCACCGCTAGATTTGGGAATTCAGTCCCAAAACTGTGATTAATTTTAATTGACCACTAAGCCTGATGATATCTTTTTATCTTAAATTTAGTACATACACATGCTTTTAGAAGAGCAAGGATATGTAGATCTCTGAGTTTGAACCTTTAGTCACCATTGATGGGAAATAGGCATTGGAGAGAATCTTATGCTTCAAGTGGGTGAAAGGTTACAACTGGGCAGGACCTACGGGCTCCTAAAGCTCTTTCAAGAGGATGAAGAAAAGAGGAGGGAAAATATTTTCCAAGGATGTGGTTTCATCATAGGATTAACTAGTTATAAAACTGGGCTGCTGTCACAAATAATACTCCCTCTCCCTTCTTCAGCCCTAGTATTTGTACAGCTCCCAAGTCAGATAATCTCTCTGACTCAGGTGAAAAACAAGGGATTTACTTATCTGCCGTCTGCTTGTGCACCCCTCTGACTCACTGAGGAGCCGCACAATCCCAGCGCTGATGCAAGGGGTGATTGTGAAAATCACCCTTAGGGGGAATCATGGAGTTTTATAATGTCAGGAAGTTTCAATATTGTTGTCCAATCCAAACAAATAATGTGGTCCCTCCTCTTAGGAAAGTGCTAGTTTGTTTCAGTAACGCGACTCATCGCCTACTTCAATTTCTCTGCTTTGTTTTCTCTGCTTCTCTTCAAATTCTCTTCTTTGAAAACTCTATTTTGTGATTTCTCTTAATAACAATTTGATAAGCAAAATTTAGGATTCTTAAAAACTTTGCTATGTTTTCCCATCAGCTGTGCATATCTAGTTCTATATGATTCAGAACACACACAATCAGCAAGCTGAGACACCTATTTAGACCTATGCCTTTCTTTATCAACATTAACCCTGGATTCTGTGATGCATTTTAACATATTTGCCACATGATCCTGGCATGTCCATGCTTGAGCAGGGGCTTGGACTAGATGGTCTCTAGGGTTCACAGATTCACAGATTCACAGAATATTTAAGGTTGGAAGGGACGTCTACAGATCATCTAGTCCAACCTTCCTGCTCAAGCAGGCACACCTACAGCATGTGGCACAGGGTGGCATCCAGGTGGGTTTTGAAGACCTCCAGAGTAGGAGACTCCACAACCTCCCTGGGCAGCCTGTTCCACTGCTCTGTCACCCTCACAGTAAAGAAGTTGCTCCTCACCTGGAGACGGAACTTCTTATGCTTCAGCTTGTGGCCATTACCCCTCGTCCTGTCGCTGGCCACCAGTGAAAACAGCTTGTCCCCTTCCTCCCTGCATTCTCCCTTCCTGAACTTATACATGTTAATCATATCCCCTCTGAGCCGTCTCTTCTCCAGAGAAAACAGGCCCAGCTCACTCAGCCTCTCTTCATACGAGAGATGTTCCATTCCCTTAACCATCCTGGTTGCCCTTCTCTGGACCCTCTCGAGAAGTTCCACGTCCCTCCTATACTGGGGTGCCCAGAACTGAACACAGTACTCCAGGTGCGGCCTCACCAGAGCTGAGTAGAGGGGCAGAATCACCTCCCTTGACCTGCTGGCAACACTCCTCCTGATGCAGGCCAGGATCCCATTGGCCTTCTTGGCCACGAGGGCACACTGCTGCCTCATGGTTAACGTAGTGTAAACCAGGACTCCCAGGTCCCTCTCCGTGGAGGTGCTTTCCAGCAGGTCGACCCCTAATCTGTACTGCTGCCTGGGGTTATTCCTCCCCAGGTGCAGGACCCTGCACTTGTCCTTATTAAACCTCATGAGGTTCCTCTCTGCCCAACTCTCCAGCCTGGTTCCCTTCCAACCTCAACCATTCTGTGATTCTGTGCTGAGTGCCAGCTACTGGAGCAGGCCACTGACAAATATTTCCTGCCATTCCTAGAAATTTCCAGCCTAGGAAAAAATACCTTGTATATTTCTGTGCTTCTGGCTTTCATATAGCTGAGAGAAGATATTTAAAAAAAAAAAAAAAAAATTGAGACTTCCCAATATACCAATGCTTATCTACTGTACCAATATGGAAGTTCCGTAATGGCTGGTGTAGATCAAAATTAACCTTAAAATAACAATAAATAACTCCAGGGTATGGTCTGGCTTCTGACAGCTTAAATTAATTATAGGTGCCAATAGTTTCAATGAGCTACTTCAATGACTGGCCCAAATAAAGAATAGCTTACATGATTTTCTATTTTTTTTTCCTTTGGGTGGATAAGGGAATATGCCAGTGGTTAAATTCTCCTGCTTAGAGAGTAACTTACTTAGGCAGGGAAAAGGCATAAATCAGTCCTAATGCCACAGTGAATCAGGGTAACGACAGAGAAAGTAGACTTTGAATAGATTTCCCAATTAACTAGCAGCCATGGAAGCTGATGTCTCAATGCCACCTTCACTGCAACCAAGCAAGCAAACTCAGAGGAGCAATCTTGAGAGCTCTTTATTGATTAAGATAACCTTAATATCATTAGATTTACAGACTCAGTATTTGTCTTGCCCTATGTAATACATTGCTAGCTTTGTAAATTTGTTCCTTATAGCAAATATACTTGCTTTTCCCTTGCATATCTTTAAACAAGATACCTCAGCTTCCTTTTGTCTAACAGGATGATGAAGAAGTTTAAAGTCCGGCTTGATATTTTGGGTTAAAATGTGTCAAAGATTATATTTCATTGTTGTTGAGACTTGGAAAACCAAGAAGAAAAGACTCCAGATCTGTATTTACAAATCAGTTCTGTTGATAGTTTATTTATCTGAAGAGCTTTTTTCATCTCTGAACTCTTTTTCACTACTAGTGTCTTAAATCCTGAGGTTTTAAGGTCAGGTCAGAACAGTCCTGAGTATTGCAGTTCCTACTGGGCTGGAACCTTCCCTTCTGGCATTTCTGACTTCTCTTTTTCTTGGCTTTGATATAAATAGAAAATCATACTGGTCTCTAGGACCTGTAGGTGCGTTTTTGGCCACTATACCCAAGGTCTTCTATTGCTCTTTTTTTTTTTTCTCCTCTAAGAATGCCTCAGTATATTTTCTCCAAGTAAGTCCCAACTAATTTACAATGTAAAAAGAGTAGAGAGGCTTTATTTTTTAATATGAGAATGAGTTTACAAAGTAGATTTTGTTTGTCACTATAGAAACAAACAGTTCTTTAACAGAGTCTGTGAAGCAAGTTATTATTTCATAGTTGATTAGTTGTGAAATATTTGAAAGAGAAGAACAAGAAGCTCCAGTACAGCTCCGGAATATCCTGTCTTGTTCCATTCATTAGCACAGGATGATGGCAAAAAGTGGGCATCTCAAAGCATTGTTATCCTTCCAAGTGCATAGCTGCAGAACAACAGTATGCAAATAATAACGGTAAAATAAGTTGGTTTTAATTAGCAGAACATGGACTACAAATATCATTAGCGAACTATATTCAATTTGCAAATTCAAACTTCTAGCATGACAGAAATATACTTCAGACTCTTAATTGCATTCGTAACTACCTGCCAGTAGACCAAGAGAAAAACAAAAAAATAGAGAGAGAGAAAAAAAGAGGAGTTTGTCTGTTTCTAGTGTCTCTAGAATTAGATTAGTGGCCAATCAGTTTGTTCTGTCCATTCAGTTCACCCCTTCCACTCCAACTCAATGAAGGTCCGTGCTGAAGGACTGACTATCCTCAACATGTAACTATGCTAATATACAAGATTTCTAAGGAAGATGTACCAGTATGAGGTAATTGATATAGTCAAATCCCTGAATGACCTCACAATGTAGCATTAAGTAAAAAGTATTTGATCTAGTTCCAGATGACCTGGCACATATAGTTCTTTGGCATAGAAGGACAGTCATGAACAGGTTGGCCCAAAAGCAGTATAGTCATATTGCTGTGATGCCATAGCATGGTTAAGTAGCCCGACTCCTAATTTGTCTCACTTTAGAAGCCCTTGTCTAGGTATAAGGCTTTTGAAAGAGAAAAAAAGGAAAGGAGATTTGTCATACACAGAGATAATTCTCTGAATATCGTTAAGTTTTAACAAGAATAAGTAATTCTGAGTATACTAAAATTAATTAAATTGATTTTCCTACTAATTTGTGTCTCATAGTAAGCAGTGATCTGAGTAGATTGGGTTTTTTTTTTTTTTTGCCCCAGGTAGATAGTCACAATCTTTTTTCCACCCACATTTTTTCTTATATTTAATAAAAGGTTACTTCACCCTTTGGTAGGAGAAAATCTAGAGACTGCTTGTATCCTCCACCTAGCTCTCTATTTTCTCAATATTTGGAAGCACTCTGTTGATTTTTTTCAAGTCAGAGAGCAATTCAAAGACATTTGTTTATTTTACTGTTTAACTGTTATTTGGTGGTGGATGATGAAGACATACAGACATATGCATACAGAGAATAATGCACAGGCTTCATTTTCTCAGGGCATAGCTTCATTTTCCAAAAAAATACATTTTATACTGTGACTGTTCAGATAATTTTAAGGTGCTGAGCATGACATCAGCATCTACAAGTGACTGAGTTATCAGCAAGTCACATCTAAGCTTGAAGACGTATCTGAAATGGCTAGCTATTATATTAAGGTCAAAGAGATCAGTACACACAAATGAGCAGGAGCAGATGGATGATAGCATGGATTCAGTCTGAGTTGTTTGAAGATCTTGGATAAGAACACTGGAGGAAATAAATTGTTACAAATTGGCATTCACACAACAACCAGGGGCAAATAGAAAAATGACACCCATCAGTAAAGCGATTACAATTGAGACAGATTAAAAAAAAAAAAAAAGAAAGATAAAATTAGTTTTAAATTCAAGTCTAATTTTATATGCTAGACCTACTTGGCTTGGTATGGCAACACGGGTACATTCCTCCTTAGAAGTTTTAAGTAGTTGAATGAAACTTCTAAACAATAATAAACATGCCGCGTGCAGTCATCCCTGTGAACCAGATAATTCAGTCCCACCTCCATTTTTCCTCGTTCCTATTCCTTCAGTTAAAACTGGAGTAACGATTTCAGAAAGTCTTTGGTCAAGAATCTTCGCTTAGTCTGTTCTGGTGGTATCTTGAAAGATACCTGAGGCTTTTTAAGAAATCCAAGCTCCACTAAGCAATTCCAGTAGGATGTATTTTACTCTCAGGGGATTCAGACTCTTTAACTATTCTAGATTTACAATTCAAGAGGTCTCCAGCATTTTATGCATCCTGAGTTGTTTGGCATTACTGAGTTATGACTCACAGCATCTGAATAACTTTGTGTGTCTTGCTGTAATTCTTTTAAAGCTTTAATCTATACTACTGGGGATGGGAAAGTTTTACATCTTCTGACAAAGTGCAGAACTAACATGTTGCTTACTTAAAATGATGTATCTGACCTGACCCTGATAATGAATCTCATTTATTTATCATTTTTTTAAGGTTTATTTTTCTTAATTGTAAAACAAAATTATTTATATATAGCCTAAACAAATTTGAATCCTTCAAAATGAATTGCTTAATTTGAAAAACATATGGAAGCTAAATTAGTAGCCAGATATAGAAACACGTGGCCTTGCTTTCTTGAAGTAATTGTTCAGCAGTCTTAGACAAAGATTAAATACAGATCAAAAAGATGAGGGTGGTAGAGAGCTCTACAAGTCTATTGTCAGAGAAAATGGGAGATTTCCTAGAACTTGTTTCAGATAGACCATACTTCATTCTATCTGTGAGCCTCAGAGGCATGAGCAATGTGAATAGAACTATTTACCATCTTTCAAAGATGCTTTCTACAAGTCACTTCAGTGTGTACTGGAAATTACTGTCACTTATTTCAAGTTTTTTTCTTCCTTTCCTCTTAGCCACACTCTTCGAGTCATGGGTGGGTGACATGAGAGAGAGGCAAACAGGAGAGGAAGCTATTAAAAAAAATCACAATTTCTTTTTCTATATAGAAATGTGCTCTCCACAAAGCACAGCTTCAATGTATAAATGCAGGCAAGACAAATAACTGAGAATATTCTAGCACAGAAGAGTTTCCAAAGCAGAACAGTAGAGGCAGTGGCCAAAGCTCTGCATCATTATCTTGATGTTGCTTCAGTAGCCTTGAGCATACTGATAATCACTAAATAAAATAATTTAAATTGTATTGTTAACAAAATGGATATTTGTTACAGGATCTCCATGAAGATATTAGAACCAGAAACAGACTAAATTTGTACCAAGAGAACTGCAATAAAAGAGAAAAACGCACCATTATGATTAGTACAGAACCCAAGACTGCCAGCCTGATGTGCATATGGTTTCTGGAAACAATTGCCAAATAGATAACTACCATCGAGTCACCTATCTGGTATTCTTGAAAAGAATTAGTGGATCCCATACACACAGAAGGCAATCTAGTATTTATATATATGGTTAGTTTATGTGACAAGTTACATCATGATACTTTTGCTTCTCTCTACAGTCAAACTTGTCACAAACGTTCTTACTTTCCCACTATACACCCTAAATGGAACTAAGGCAGTGTTTCAGCATTATTGTTATTACTAATGATGAGTAATAAGCTAAAGCTTATTTTCCCAGGTGAATTACTCCTTTTATGTGGTGATGGAGCAGAACTTTAATTTTGTCATTGTCATAAACTAAGATTTCAATAACCATAATGACAACAGCAACAAAAAAGGAGTAGGGAACTTGCCTATTTAATCAATCTGATCTTTTAATGCATGTGCTGGCATATTTGACTCTAATGCATAACCTTGAAATAAATGAAACCTTGAAATAAATTTGACTCTAATGCATAACCTTGAAATAAAAAGCAAGGTTCATATAGTCTGGAGTATCCCAGTCTGATGACATAGTAAAAAGCTGAAGTTCTGGGAATTTTTTTAATTGTCTGGAAGTCTTTAACATATATCATAAAACTTAACATCATAAATGATTTTAAAGAGGAACAAATAAATGACTTTTCAACACAGAGATTTGAGGATCACTAGTAAAAATATTAGAATTCAAAGCAAAAACTGAAAGCTATTTAGGTGCCTAGCCACAGTATAAGCATTTAAAGGCCAGCAGTGATGGGATTTTGGGTGCCTCCACACATTTCAGGAGTCTGATGTTTGTATGGGAAAGACTCCGGATTTTTTTTTCCCATTCCCATTTTTTCCCACCGAGAGAAAAAAAGCACACGTGTCTGAACTAGTGTCAAAAAAAAAACAAATAAAAAATAAAAAAAAAAAAAAAAAAAAAAACTCCAGTAAAAATTTTATTCTGGTGAAAGGAAGATTGAACCAGAGGAAGAAATGAAGGATTATGATTAAGACCATGATCAGGAAAGGGAGTGCATTTTCCTTCTATCAAGCATATAAAGAAAAATGTTATTATATAAAGAAAACTCATTGTCATGTGAAGGCATCAAAACTGTGGAAATATAAAGGAGGAAAGTATTGAATTTAGTTTATTACAGCTGATACAGATTTCATATGGCAGGATTTATTTATAGGATTATAGGTACCTACAAAGATTATCTTCGTCCTACATGATGAGCAAGACATTAATGGCACAGGGAGAGTTCAATTATCCATGTTGTATTTGTATTTGTCACTATTTCAGAGTGACAAATTATTCAGTCGGTGACCTCAAGAATCTGGATAAACTCTTTCTGCTCAGCTGCATATAAAATACATTGATAAAGACCTATCAGTACAGGGTATTAATTGCTGCAGCAATCTGTTCAGTGAAACTTTAAGGGAAAGATAGAACTTCTTCATGTTTCCCTCAAGAGAAAAATCTGATTTCACAGTCTGATAGGTAACAGGGACTGGGAGCACACATTTTAAAGCAGAGATGTTCTCATATGTTGTCCATCCAACATTGTGGCTTTCTAGAATTTTGCGTGTCATTTTTACTTTAGGTCAGGCCCATTCCTCATTGCTATAAAGACTTCTTTATGTTAAATAATTTATATTCTGCTATGGTGTTTGCTGCCTCTAAATGTATAATCTTTTATCATGCTCCTTGCTGATTATCACTTAACTGTGTTAAAAGTTTTATTTAGCCCTTTTAAATTTCCTTCATTTTTCATTCCCTCTAGCCTTTTAATTTCGTTTTAGCATTTTAACTGTTCAGATTCTTTCCAGTCTTTGAATAACTCTCGCCCAGTGCAGAGTTAGGACCAAATGTGTTGGTGTAGATATGTGTGTCCAAAAAAGTTTTTAATCAATGTCCTGAAACTCTTTGATCTAGTTGCAATGATCTTTCTGAGGAAAGAATGGCGCAATGGTTCAAATGTTCAAAACATTTGGGGTATTCTACTTGAAACAGCACAGGTATCCCCTGTGATCTTAAGCAAATGCTTCAGAGATAGCACCAATAAAGACTTCATGGCAGACCTAGACTGTGCATTGCTCTGCACTGCTCATGGGATTGCAGGTGGCTCCCCAGAGCAGAGTGCAGAATAATAAATTTGGGTCCTGGCTTGGGAAAAGCACACTAATGTTGTATTCACACTAATTAACTATGTTTCATGTCAAGACTAATTAGCACAGCTACAGCACTGTGCTAAGTTGGCCGTTTGCTTGATTGGTTCTACTCCAGAAGGTCTGGGGCCACACTGAATGAGCAATTTATGCTGGTATTTTAGAGCTACTGTAGCCCCACACTTGTGTGTAAGTCTAATAGCTTTGCATTCACGTAGCTTCAGTAATTAAGTATTGATATTGACTTGAGAAGCACCATCCTAGTCTATCTAGAATACATAGTCCTGATAATTCTGTTAACATATACCACAATTATTTTAAAGAAAAGTCCTTTCATAATAACAGCCAGAGCACTCAGGAAAAGAGAAACACAGAAAGGGACTTTAATAACATTCAACTTTAAACATTTAAGTATGACTAAGATAGGAGGCCAGTCACCTTAAGCTTGCTATATAATTATTGTAAAAAGACAAGCTCCTCCAGGGGATTATTCAGAGCAGGAATTTAACTTTGAGAGACAAGTAAATTATATGCCTAAAGTTAGGAAGATTGAACAACCCCGAATAACCTTGAATAGCGGATGCAATGTCTTCCTCAGCTTGAAGAATCCTAGCCAACATTCTTTAAACGTTTTACATAGGCCCCAAATCTCCTCCACTCCCTTAAATAAGCACTATTAAGTTCCCACTCCCTTAAATAAGCACTATTAAGTTCAGTCAGAGGTGGAGGAGAACTGATGGGATTAATAAAATTATATGACATGAGAGCAGTTTACAGTCCAAGTTTTGGACTCGTATTGGAGAGCAGAAATTATGACAATGTAGTATATAACCACCTCAGCTGAAAGTTGACCTTATTTTTGTATAACAAAGTTCTGAGCTCTCTTGAAGATAGAAATGTCTTTAAATCAGCAGCAAATGATTTGAGTATTGGTCTCGTTATCAAAGATGGACAAATGTATTAATGACTCTGAAGGCTATTCCATCAGCTATGAAGAAGAGCCCTTTAAGACTGACACTGGGTAGCTGGAACATGATCTTTATCTTCTGAATACTGACAAATAACTTGAATGATCTTTACAAATCACTGAAATTATCTTGCAAGTCTTCATCGAGTAAGAGACTCAAAATGATGTCTTCAGTGACATTGAATACTAATCTGTCTGTTAAACTTAAAAGGAAAAAAAATAGAAAACACTGCTTCTGAAGTGAATGTGCACTTTTGGCACAGTCACAGAGGAGTAAGGCCAGATTTGCTGAGAATATAAAGGAGATACAGAGCAGTTGTAACTATACAGCCAAGTCAGACTCCAACAGTGACAAGAAGTGATCTGAAAAATTTCTGTACCTTGATCTGTCTTGGAAAAGTGCCATTACAGAATGAACTAGGACAGTTCAATTTGTTGAGAATTTTCCAGAGACCTAATTGACTGACAGATTCAAATCCCTTAGCTAAATCAGTGGAGACAGAGGGAATATTTCAAAACTGTACTTTACACTTCTTGCTTTTCCTTGGCAGCAATGATTGGAAAGAAGTACCTTTCAGGATCAATTTTGTCCATAAAATGAGTGTGTAGATGACCAAGGCAGAAGGCGGTGGGTTTGTTGTTNNNTTTTTTTTTTTTTTTTTTTTTTTTTTTTGAGGGGTGGAAATGCAGGGCAATATAAAGATCAGTGTCTTTCCTCTTTCACAGGATTATCATTGTACTGGAGACATCTATGAGCAATTAAGTCATTTCTCCCTTTTTTTCCCTTAGATTTTGGTCAATAATTAAAACAAAATCAGTACTTTTCCTCTAGATTTAAGTGCTGGAGCAAATGAATATATCAGCACCAAAGGCTGTATCTACTTGGAGCTATATCAGACCATAGTTTTATTTGATCTATGGAAATCTGTCAGCAGAAAATTTTCAGTTTGACATAACGTATGTATAGTAAAATAGTTAATTAGGAAATAATAAGGAAATGTAAAAGAATGTGAAGCAGTAATAATTATTATGAACAAAAAGGAAATATCCTCTTAGTATACATAACAGTTCTTGTCTGGGAAGATCCACCACATATGTGAATTGAGAAGGAAGAAAAAGGAAGGAGGAATGGTTTATTAGGTTTCCAAGCAATCTGGGTCCACAGAGTGTCTCTGAGGGATGTAGGTATGCATATCAAAATATAAAAATAAAAAAAAAAATCAAATGTATATAAAATATTTAATAATTGAACATTACTAGCTCACACGACAGTATTAATCTGATCTGGATCCACATGTGGGAATCAAAGTGTAATTCATTGAAAAGAAATGAGCATATCCTAAGGAGTTCATGCTTTTATGACAGCTCAATGAGAACAGATGATACCTTACTAAGGTTGTAGTGTAACATACAGCTAATTCCCTGATCTGTCCCAAAATCTATTTGCACAAAAATTGCACATGATTTTTCTGAACAGCAAAATGACTCTACGCTGAAACAATGGTTTGCATCACATATCAAAAGATTTTGAACTCTTTGAGACTTAAAGCTAGATTGACTATGGTTAAATTGAAAAAGGTAGTTTTGGGAAGTGAAGAAGAAGGTCATCAAGATCTCAAGAACTTTAAAACCAGTCCTAAGGGTAATGCTTCTTTGATCACCCGTGCTCATCTGAGCTATAAAAGAGGAATCTTTTCTTAAAAATTCTTGATTAAAGAAACGAAGAAATTATACCTGTATCTGTCTTTTAAGAATTAAAAAAAAAAAAAAAAAATAGATTCTTTATAATCATATTTAATGTTAATTTGTGTGGTAATAGAGACTGCTTATTTCTGAAACCAAATATATTTAATGCACTGGATTCTTTTTATTCATACCCATCCTCCTTATTTGTTTTCTTAGTCCTTTGACTCTTTTTGGATGATAAATTTGAACTCCCTCCTGCAATGCTGGCAAAGTTTAGCTTTTAGTACTAGTCAAAATGCTCGTCCTGGAAGTGCTTTCTACACAAAGATTGCCAAACTCTGGCTTTTTTTAGCCTGTGAAAATGTTTCCAGTAAAGTAGGAAAGCCTAAAAGAGAGACAGGAAGTAAAGCTGATGCTTTACTTGAGCATTATATTCATTATATTCATTTCAGGTCAAGTGATAGTCGATTTTCATACAGTACAACACAGTAAGTTTTTTAATCATTCTAACTTTTGTCTTCTTGTACCTTGGTTTTCCAACTGTAAGATGAAAATAATTATATTTTCAAATAATCATCTTAAAAATATTTTCTATGCAGACATATTAATCATATCTGAATGTTTTCAAGATTTTGAAATGTCTGCATATTATGGCATGAGGGTTGATTAAGATCCCTGGGGAAACAGTTAAGTCTAAAATTCCACAGTCTACTGTACTGCTTTCATTCCAACCTGAGGTAATTTGCTTTCCCTCAGATGTTTTCAATATTACTCATTCACTTTCTTTCTCATTTCATTTTTATTTATAATATGTATAATTTAAATAAATAAAAATACTTCTTTTTTCTTCTCTTTGATAAGATATATTTTCTCAAACTGATTTTTCCCTTTCAACCTCATATTTCTGTTATCCTATTCCTTTATTTATATCTCTGAAACAGCTCAACTGTTTCAACTGCTCATCTGTGAGTTCCATTAACATGCCATTAATCCCTTTTCCAGATCATTAACAAAGTTGTTAACTACTCTAGGATTTAACATTGATTCCTCTCCATACTATTTTCTTCCTCCCAACTAAATACAATGCCATTTACTGCTAAGATTCATTAATAGATCTTAAACTACCTTTTTTAATCCACATTTTGCATGGCTATTTAGAATTAAGTTTAGGGAAAAGCTATTTTGTTTGTTTCTTAATTATACAATACCATATTCAATACCAAATATAGGACTAAAATCAAAGCCAATTGGACTTACTACATTTGCTCTATAAGTAAGATCTGTTCCCTGAGTTGTACAAAAGATAACTACAGCAGAAACAGAGTAACATTTTTATAACTAAAAAATAAATTATTAAATATATTTTTTATATAAGTCTGTGTTTCTTTTTTGCTTACATCTTTTATTGTAAAGCTTCTAATATTTTGCTATGATCAAAACTAATCATTAGAATAAATCTTCAGTAGATGGTGATTCATGTCTTGTTTTTTAATTTAGGTTTAGGATTTTTCTGTAAGATGTGTTATTTAACACATCTTACAGATGTTATTTAACATTTATTTAATATGCCCAATAAGGAGCAAGCAAGGAAAATCTTATTGTCTGAGTTTTACCCCAGATCAGATAGGTCATCCCTATATTCCAGTGAGAGAACTATTCTGAAATAAGAGCCTGTTCAAATGTAATACTAAAGCACCAACTTAAACACCAAAAAATACAATTAAGTCATAGACTATAGTATTAAGACTTTCACTATCGTCTAGCAGTCTTCATAGTTCAGATAATCTTTAGCATAATATAGCAATATTGGCTGATTTATGCAGTCCCAGTAACTGGGTAACTCTCCCAACTCTGGCAGAACATTAGAACTAAAATACATGAAGCCTTTGACAAAGTCTCATCAAACAACTTTTCTATTTTTTAGGGACTTTTGGCTTAGTATCAAAATGTTTTATAGGTTTTTGTTACTTATTCAAAAAATCTGTTGGCTTCCGGTAAACCTTAGTTTTTCTGACATTTAAAGGAAAATACAGAGGGTATATTACTTATATTTTGGTTTGTGAACCAGCACATACATATATATATAGTTGGTAGAGTTTCTAAAATAAATTGTGTGCCAAGTAAGCATAAAAGCTACAAATCGAAGTGATTTTTTAAAAACAATTCTATACAGTGAAAAGAAACATAAAAAATACAGAGTTATAAAGTTGAAACAGAAACCTCTTTTTTGTTGTTGTTTTACAGGCTATATGACAGCTCCAGTACATAAAGGCCTACTTATTCAAGGTTTCTTTCCACACTCCTGTAAGTCCAAAACCTTGCAAAATGATTGTGCTGAGACTCTTTTTCTCTATTCCTCTGCTATAGACATCAAGGGGCAGTTTGTGCCACTAACTTTAAATATGCGATACCTTCCTGCCCTGCAACCACTTCATTACCAGTCCGGAGCTTGTCACATGGTCCTAGTCTGGGTCCATGCATCCATGCTGCAGGTACAGAGCAGTCTGCAGTGCAGATATTTCTCATAGCAGGAGATGCAGCCATCAGCTACGGTTCCTCTCTCCCCATCAATTGGCTGCAGCTGGAGACTTGATTACAGTGCAAAGCTATACTCAGGAGATACAAATGCTGGGTAAAAGCAAAAGCAGCTCCTTAATCTAGGAATGGAAGGCTGAGAGCTGAAGCCAGGTAAATTGATTTTTAATCATAGTGTTCAAAAAAAAAAAAAAAAAAAAAAAAAAAAAAGGTAAACAATGATGGGAATCCATTACTGTAGAAGAGCAGTAAGAGTGCATAGTTCAAATCCTGGTACATAGCAGTAGTGGGTCTCCATCTAGAAAACTGGTACCGAGACATAAATGAGTGAAACTAAAGACAGGCAATATGCTGGGCCTGAAGCAAGATGATCTGCCGGCTCCTTTTGACATGAATATAAGCCAGATAATTTGCTGGTACTCAGCAATGTAGACTATGTTAGCAGTGCTGACTGAAAGATCTGTGAGTAATTTGAAATAATGATTTGTAAATGTTACACCAATTATATTTCCAGCAGAATGTCAGTCTACTTCTGCATGGATATAGGAAGCTTTTCTTCTGAAAAAGGAAAAGCAAACAACAACAAAAAAAGTCCATTTTTAAATGCAACCCCACCTCCTTGCTCTGTCATTCTATACCCGCCAGTGCGTCTCTTTTCATAAAGATGTCTAGACATCTGCTAATGCTCTTTTCTTTGATGACAACTTATTCCATATGTGTCTTGTTTCAAAGATATTACACTGCCTGAAACTCTGGCATTTGTTCAGTTTTCTATCTTTCAGGTTGTGTTCATTCTTATTTTGAACCTACGTACCACAACTTCCTCCTGCTCCTGACCGTGTAAAATTCAAACTAGTAGCTGTGCATGCATGCCACCCATTTTATTTTTTCCTGCTTTTCCTACACCTATTTCAGGTAGAACAGACCTAGAGGTGTTTTTAGAAGCCCTCTGTTCTCTGCACTTCCCCTCCCACGTTCCTGCTTTCTTCTCTGGCTCCACCAGCTCTTTCTCTTTGCTGTGGTCTCTGCACACCCAGCTCCTCTGCACACTTCTTGCTTTCCCACGTGCTCTGAAGTGGCGCAGCAAGGGCTGTGAGGGGGCTGCATGTCCTCATCCTGCTCTCACCTCTGAGCCTCAGACTCTGCGTCCTGCTTAGCTGCTTGAGCACAAAAACAACAGAAAACAGTAGCAGTTACTAAAGTTCAGCTCCTCATTCCTCCCACGACCATTGAATGAAACAAAATTGTCTGCTGAGTGTATTTATAAAGTCCACCATTTTGCAGAGATACCTGTGTTTATGTAGTGACAACAAAGATGCAAAGTGAGCAATTGTTGCAGAAAGACTTCCGTGGAAGCTTCTTCTCTTTGCTTGATGCCCTGGAGAGGTTTCCAATGTTAACATGACTCCAGCTCTCTGAGTAATGCTTTCCTTCACAATATTGCCAAGTGTTAATTAAAAAAGAAATGAGAGGTAGCTCTCTACCTGGTAGTAGATCTGCATTATGATTGTTTTTGCCAAGTCATTCTGAATTGAAAAAAAAAAAAAAAAAAAAAAAAAAAAAAAAAAAAAGATAGTGAGAGGGAGAAATCCTCCTGTGCTTTAAAAAGCGCACTGTAATTTTATACATTATTTATCATGTCCTGAAAGTGAATTGAAAAAAAAAGAGAGAAAAGGACAGGCAAAAACCTTGTATCGATTAATGCTTTTCACTGGATATTAATTTGCAGACATTAGCTCCTTTTCATTGACCTTTAGACATCTAATTAGACAGACAGTGAGCTCTGCTGACCAGTGCATGCATAATTAGCAAATAGCAAGGTGAGGGAGAACTGGTTTAATCGCATTTCATCCCTGAGAGTTTATCACCATTTGGCCTAGTTCCCTTTATCCATCCTGAGATAACAACAGCTTTATTTGGCAGTGAATTAAAGAACCAAGAAGCTTTGCATTGTAATATAGGTCAAATGAAAACATCACATTTGGTATGGGGCCTGCTTGACAAGCAAAATGGCTGGAAAGAGAGAGAGAGAATGTGCATGTCTGTGTGAAATGTTCACGAAGGATTCGAGAAGATTTTCAGTCTGCAAAAAGTGCAAAAGCTCTGAAAGGTTTTAATTGGAGCCAGGCAGAGTGTCTTGTAGCAGTTTATTGTGCCATCGGGCAGGAGATCAGAGTTTAAACTCCAAACCAGCTGGCACAGACTCAGAATAATATGAAGACAGGATGTTTGGCTATTGTAAGGGAGGTTTTCCCTCATGATGGTTTAAAACAACTCCTTCCATTCGAATCAGGAGAGAAAAAAAAAAAAAAATGACAGGTTTTAGATCTGAAGGAAACTGAATCTTATTTCCTCTCCTGTCTCCACACAAGCAATAACACTCCTTACATTCACGTGAGAAATGAGAACAGAATTGCCTCTGAGATCTGAGACCCTCCTCCCAAAATGATCTTTTCACTAGAAACAACTTGCTTTTTGACCTTGAAAAAGCTTCTCATTAGGTTACTAAATACCTACTGGTCACCCTGATTTGCCACCAAATTAAGCCACTAAGCAGCACATAATTGATTGAATAAATTCTGTGATTTTCAAGATTATTAAAGTTATCTCTCCCTATGGGCTACAGATGTATTATCTCATTTGATGTTGCATGAGGTTATTTCAGGACATGCTGCATCACATGAAACTTAAAATATCCCAAAGCCTCACAAAGCACTTAGCAGGGTTTATTAGAATTTTAAGATATAACATTTCTGTAAAAGTGGGGGAATGCAGGTATTATTCAGGAGTAGCAGATGCATCTCCGACTAGTACAAGCCATTGCAGCTTTTATTTCACCAGTAACTGTCCCTCCTGAGTGATCTGCCCAGACAAGAGAGTGTTGCAAGTGTCATTTTGGCTTTCCAAATATGATCTGCTATTTACATTTGAGTATGCAGAAGTCTGTCAGAAAAATGTCCCTAATGGGATGACTTTGGAGCATTTTTTTTTAAATATAAATAAATTTCTTGCTTAGGGAGGGGAAGGAGAGGAACATAATTGTTTAGTATCTCTTTTTGATTGTTGGGTTAATAAAATAAAATTAAAGGGTAGTATCTCTTCTAGTGATCTAATGGTAAATAGATCTTTGCTTTTCCTCAAAGAACTTCTTGGAAAGAAACCGTCAGTTTGATAAGCAAGGGGCTGATTGCTGCCCCAGAACTTCACTAGAGAGATTGCATCTTCAAAACATGGCTCTTTTAAGATTATTCCTTTACTGATTGGCAGCCAGAAAGAAAACTGTCTTGTGGCCTTTGGAGAGGAGGCTCTGAGATCTTCACTTTCCATCATTTTCCATCTGGCACACAGAGTTTCATATATGTATATGGCTACCCAGCACAAATGCAAGTTTAAATTAACACTGCAGAGTGGTGGTCCTGAGGTCATGTGGGAGAAAAATGTCTACGTATGCTGATGGAAGTGGTAAATTTCTAAGGTACACCTGAAATACTTATTTTTTATGCTGAGAAACAGCTTCTATCTCTACTCATGGAGCTGTGCAACAGAACAGATAATATTCTTCACATAGACTATATGGAACACTTTCCTGTATGGAAGCTCCTTTATACTAGTTTAGCAGAAAAGAAGCAGAGAAGTACTTTTAGCTACCTCCATGCATGCTTCTAAGGGAGAATTAGGCTGTAACTGCTGACAGAGATAGGATGGGAGCAACAGAAGCAAATTTAGGATGGAATCAGAATTTGTAGTCATACTACTGCAAAACCAAAATAAGGAGACAGCTGTGAAATACGTCTTGTGCACACAAGAGCACAAATTCCACTCAGGAAATTCAAAGAAGTTAGGTTATTTTGTTTGATTTCCAGTTTGAAGAAATTATAAGATTTGATTTGGTTGGATCTGATATCTTTGTGACCTCTAATATTTTAGTGTAATCTTTGCCACTGCATATATTAAACAAACAAACAAAACAAAAATGTTCATAATATATATAAAAAGATTTTTAAATGATTGTGCCAGGAAGCTAAATCTACAATAATATCAGTAAGGCATCCATTTTTAAAATTTTATTCTTACTGCTCTTCCAGAGAGTTGGGGAACAATGGAGTATGTATAAAGAATTTAGTCCTTGTTAGCTTCTGAGATGTTATTAATCGTTATAACATTGGATTTCAGAATTAAATTCTTCAATCAGAATAAGCAGATAGATTTAGGCTGATAGTTTCGATATCACATGCATAATCCAAGGGTTTATTGAGTGTCTTACATTGGCATGTGAAAATGCCTACTCAGGTATTTGTTCAGAAAGATGACACAGACGCATGGTAGTAATAGATCCTAAAGTTTTCCTCCAACTGAGCAACACATATCTGGCTTATATGAAAATGTCATCTGTAGATGTAGGTAGGATACTGAAATGATCAGTGACTAAAGAGAATCAAAGAAAATTATGCTAGAGCCAGACTTGCCTGAGAAAAGCTAAGAAATGAATCTCATAATTTCAAGGTTCATTCTCTCAGAATCTGCCAGACAAAATGAATGGACCTGCTACATTGACTGATACAAAAGTAGAATTTGAAATATAAAAATATACATGAAATATATTTGAAATGTAAACAGTCATTATGAAGGCAAAGAATCACTTCTGAATACATCTCCAATGTTTAAGTTACAAAAACTTCAGATGAATTTCTATTCCTCCCTTTTGCTAGCATTCAGGTAAACTAAGTGACATTTATATTAGTGATTCCAGGAAAATAATACTCGGATTTTAAGCATTAACAAGATGTGTGATTTGACAATGAATAGGACCTAACTTTATGGTTAGGGTTCGAACTGTAGACTAAGATACATAGCATTACCTAAGCTTTTCAAATGGTGCCTAAAATCCTGTCACAGTCAGTGGAGATCTTACCAATACAGCAACCTAACTGCTCAATATAATCAAAGAATCTGAGACAGTGAGTGTACTTTCAAGTAAACATCTATTTTTCGGCTAAGTTGCACTCTAGAATCTCAGTTACCTGGCATGTAATTTAACCACGTAAGCACAGTTTTTGTTGCCATTTTAGGTAGTTGAGGGCACCTTGGCAGACCTCCAACTTCTGCTTCAGAAAGGTCTATGTCTCCCAGAAGCCTTGCATCTTATTTTCATCCTATATGTGCCTCTCAGATATCATCTTATGGTAATAAGGTGTCTGAAATGTTGGAAAAACATAAATTTATGCAACTGATTTATACTCCATTGAATCTAGTGGCAGTCTGGACATTTAGCTACCTATGGTCTGCTCTATTTACTGTCCTAATCTGTATAAGGAATGCCATTCTATGAGCTTAAATGGCATACCATATACAACTCAGTCCTCTGAGGCTCTTTAAAGTATCACACCTTACTTACAATTTCTTCTTCTGTATAACAAGTTTTTTTTCTTGTATAACAAGAAATACTTCATAAATGGCTTGAAGTTCATTCCCAGTATGACATAGATCTCTAAAAAGGACAATTTTTGCAGATTATTTGCATAGAAAAAAAATGGGATACCACTTTAATAGTGGAAAATATCAGAATATCATGTACTTGGTGTATATGTAAGTTTTAGAGGAAAGACTAAAATGTAAAAAAACAAAAAAGCCAGCCTTTTTTTTTGCATAGCATAAGAACAAAGAATGGGTGCAACATGTACACTCTTCTGAATCAAGTGTTCGATCTTCCAAAGTTGCTTGCAGTACAGGTCAGGGTCTTCTCACTCTTTGGGTAGCAGCGGTGCTCAGCTGTTATGCATCAGTGTATAGTACATCCAGGGAGACACTGCAGTGTTCATGGTCTGCCTCCTGGCTTGGTTCCTTGGATAAATATATCTTTTATTCCCAAAAGAGAAAAACCCCAAACTATCCCCAAAAGAGGGTTGAGTGTCAGTGGTGCAGTTTAGCCCTACCTTTTTTTCCCTAATTTATTCACATAAATCTATTCGTTATGAATCAACCTGAAAACACAAAAAAATTCTATGCGATTATATAGACAGCTCGAAAGCTTGCTTTGTTAGAAAATACATATTATTTAACTTCAGTCACAAAATGAAAGATAACAGGTAAAGGGCCATGCTGTAAAGGGAATAGTGCTACACACATTTCATAGGGAATTGTAAAGTGATGCTGAGGTAAAGGCCCTGAGACTTTATCACCAAAGACCTTGTAATGAACTACATGATATGAAGTATTGAGTGTGTTAGGCTAGCTAAAATCTTTATTTTCTGAAATGTTCGGTTGTTTGCACTCCTTCCTTTTGGATACTCTTCTACCATTCCTAAAGTGGGCACTGGAATACCATTAGTATTTTGAAAACTATGCAGAAGAGTATTATTAATATTTGTTAAGCTTATGTAATGCTCAAAATGTTCCCTGTTCAGTTCTAAGTATTATTACAGACAGCTGAAACATACTTGCACTATTCATGTATACTGGCTCCAAGCTGCAAGAAGAATGC
The DNA here is from genome assembly GCF_003342845.1 of Nothoprocta perdicaria. NCBI lineage: Eukaryota > Metazoa > Chordata > Aves > Tinamiformes > Tinamidae > Nothoprocta > Nothoprocta perdicaria. The sequence goes on from NW_020454305.1 coordinate 1,588,775, forward strand.
ATGCCATTATGCCTTTCTAAATTTCCATATCCATGTCTGCAGATAGCTTCATTCAAATCTTGTCAGGTAGCTCAAAACATGAGTAGAAAAAAGAAACAGAAACAACTATTTTATACTGTAACCACTCTCAAACACCATACAGGAGAAAAAAGAAAAAAAAAAAGGAACTTAGAGAGCCCCCAAAATGAAAAATATTAGTTAGAATTTAGGTGTATAACTCATGCCAAACCTGGGACACCTTCGCATTGATGAGCTGCTCTTCCTACAAGAGCTGAATTGACTCAGACCATTAAGGCTGACCTTTCTCTTCATCTTGCTCATAGTTATCCTGAAAAGAGAAAGGTGGTGGTAAGGAAATAAAAAGGTTATGGAATAATATGGTTCAAAGACAGAGTAATCTACTTTATAGAAAAGAAGATAATTATTCCTTTGAGTAGTCAATTTTATCCATTTTTTTCCAGGTAAACCTCTATGATTTTCTATGATTTTGATTATAAAGTTCACTGATTCCAACACCCATTCTTGGATCCACTTCCCCATTCTGAAATATGTCACACATCATTTAAAGATTTTCAGCACAGACAATTAGCAGGCGACCTTTAAAGTTACCTCTGAAGCTGTTCTAATTTATTTTAAAAGAAAAAAAAAGTATTACCATATGTGTAAGTCATCCATGCATCAAAACCAATCATCTAAAGTAAATTTCAGTTCACCTTTAAGTATCAAAAGCTTTAAGCCTATTTACAGCTTGGATTTACTAATATTTAGAGAAAAAATATAGTTTAGCAAATCCTGCCTGAAGTTACAAATCACATAATACAATGTTTGCCTTCTAAATGTCATACTGAAGGAAGTTTCTCTGGCAGAGCAGAGCACAAAGCAGTGGTTGAATCCAATTTCTTAAGAAACCTTGGGAACCAGGATAGAGAAAGAGGTGTGGTACATTCATTCTCACGTTTATAGCACATGTTTCTATAAATGCTTGTTTGTCTTCCCTTTAACCACAACTTTTTACATGACTAAATACCCTGAAGAATTATTTATATGGATTGCACTGCACATGTACTCTTCATTATTTAAGATCCACAAAATACTGAGAGCTGCTTTGATTACCTGCTTTTCAATTAGTGCTTTTAATTTTATATATTTTTCACTCCAGCAGACTGTACTAAAATAGTGAATGCAATAACCAGATTGGGCTAAAATAGTGAATGCAATAACCAGATAATTTTTATGAAAATACATAGATGTATATATATCTCATTCTATTGAGCTGTTCCCTCCCTCTTGTATATTTTGAAGCAGTCAACATACAAATGAACACTGAGAGATGTGGTCTTTTTTTTATAAATCCTAAGCAGCTCAGCAAACAAATCCATTTAGTGAGTCTACATCTTAATTATTAAAAACTCAAAGTGAGTTTGAAAGTCTTAGACTACAAGATATACTTTTTCATATATGACAGTTTACATATTTTACAGCTACAGGAAATATGAAATGCTGTAAATCAGTACTGTTGCTGATAAAAGTGAATTTTTATGAAGGACTCCATACCCAGAGAAGAACAAATTAAATGAGATTGTCCGTGTTCCTTTCTAATGCCTCTTGTTTCTAATATCTTCTGTTTCCTGGACTTCGGGTAAGTTCTGTATAGTTGTAGTACAAAAATTAGATGTCAAAAAAAAAAAAAGAAAAGAGACTATATAAATTTCTATAATTTGATCTTCTAGTTAATATCATATTCAGTTCTGACATATATTTTAATACGTAATAGAGTAAGAACTCCATCTTGATTTTATCAAGAATTATTTTATTTATTGATAATTTTCAAAATATGCCTCCATATTTCATTTTAATTATGTGTTTTGTGTTATTATTAGAGGATTTGCAGTATTTTTTATTTAAGTAGTTAAAAACTTATGGACAGCAGCATCACATATAAGAGTTAACTATAGCAAGCATAAAATATGTTATGAATATAACATGGGGATGGATTGGTTATCATTTCAAGTATACTCATCTTCTATCAGTATAACTCTATACAATAATGATCAAAAGCCCTAAGGAATAAATCAGTGAATCACTTCACGCAACTTCAGGAACCCTGGATCAATCCTTAAAGCAATTGTGCTGGATCCTGGGTCCACCTGGGCAGTACAACATAGCACATTTCATAGCCTGGACTGTAGAGAGATATAAACACGTGGTTAATTTGATCTAACCAGTGACAAAAGCACTTTGCTGCTATCAACGTAAGCACACTCCAACCTTGAGTCTTCTCTGTGGGCACTGACCAAACTTTTGGGCTATTGCTCTCTAGTGGTTATCTTGTCCTTTCCATGCCACAGGAGACACTGGCATGAAGGGAGGAGCATAAAAGGTTATTCCCAACAGCAGAATCCAGTGTCTAATGCTCAAGCATCTGATCTCCAGCTTCCCTAAGGATGCAGTGCCTTCAGGCCAGTTTACAGACACAGTAGGAGTGGTTGTTAGATAGTGCTGCCATAAAGGAGGAACTCAACAGGCTGAAGAAATGATCTGTCAGGAACCTCATGAAGATCAGCAAAGGGAAATGCCATGTCCAGCACATGGGAATGAATAGCCCCATGCACAAGTATAGGTTGAAGGCTGAACTTCAAAAGAACAGTTTTGCAGAAAAAGACCCAGGGGCCTTTTGCAGCAAATGTGGCCAGTGGTATCCTGGGGTGCTTTAGAAAGACTGCTGCCAGCAGGTCATGAAAGATGATCCTTCCTCTTTACTCAGTCCTGGTGAGACAACATCTGTTTTGTCCTGTGCTATGCTCCTGAGTACTAGAGAGACATGGACATATTGGAGAAAGTTAAGCAAATGGTCACAAAGATGATTGTCATATGAGACAAGGCCTAGAGAAATTGTCATATGAGGAGAAGGAGAGAGAACTTGGACTGTTTAGACTTGAAGGAGACTTTAGGCTCAGAGAGAAATCTTCCTTCAAACTTCCTGCTTGAGCAGGAAGGTTGGACTAGATGATCTTTACAGGTCGCTTACAAGCTTAACCATTCTGTGATTCTGTGAAATCTTATCAGTGTGGATATGTACCTGGTGGAGTAAAGAAGCTGGATTTGGATTGTGCAAGTGGTATCTAGTAAATAGACAGGAAGCACTAGCCATAAATTGAAAGACAGGAGAAAAAAGGTCAGAGTATAGCTAGCTACATCTTTGAGCATCATGCTGTAGATGAGCTCTAAGCAGGGTCAGAATCCTGCTCTAAGAAGGGTCAGAATAAGTCTCCAGGAGTCCTTTCTAATCTCAATCTCAATCTCAATGACTTTGTGACTCTATAAATGATAGCTTTGCTTGGTAACTCATTAAGATTTGCCCTGCTAGAAGCCTTTTACATTATCATCTAAAGAGTAAGTTAACAACTATTCAATGAATAATTTCATAACAGACAATGACTCACACTGAATTTATGTGTTGCTGTTGCCTGTCACTACTATTCTTCTTTTGTTTTATTTTATAAGTTGAAATTAATACATTTTGAAGCCTATGAGAGCATTATGATTATTTAATGAATGCTTACATACACAGACAACAGAATTTCACCCACTCATTTTTACATTAATCCATTTATTTTGCATGCTTCTCAAAAGACGCCAGCCTTGATTTAAAGATAAAAAATGGGAAAGAATTCAAAGTCACAGAATTTTTGAGGTTTGAAGGGAGACCTCTGGAGACTGTCTAGTCCAACACCTTTCACTGTGCATTTATCTAGTCAATACTTCATCATTTAGTCTATGAGGGGGTGATATCAGTTAGTCTATGAGTCTATGGGTCAGTGTCAGAAGGCTTGCTATATGTAAGCAATACATATTGTTTATCTCAAAAAAACCTGCTGAGATAAACAGCTGTCCCCTCATCTACTAAGATAGTTTTGTCATCATAGAAGACTATCAGGTTGATCAGATAAGATTCTCTCATAAATCCATGTTGACTATCTCCAACTGTCATTCACCAATATTTTACTCATATGTTTGGAAATGGCTTACAAAAGCACTTGTTCCATAACATTCCCAGGGCATAAAGTGAGGCTGACAAGCTTGTAGTTCCCTAGATTTTCCTTCATGTCCTTCTTAAAGATACAAGTGACATTCACTGTCTTTCAGCCCTCAGGAACATTTCCTGCTTGTTATGATCTTTCCAAGTTAATCAAGAGCGGCCTCACAAAGATATAGTCCATCTCCCTCAGCACTTATGGGTGCATCTCATCACACTCCATGGATTTGTGTATGCACAGTTTGTTTAAATGCTCCCTAATCTGATCCTCCTGCACAGTCAGCAAACCATTCTCTAGACTTTCCCATGGATCTGAGGCACCTAGGATTCCTGTAAGCAAGCTCTATCAGCAAAAAATGAGGTGAAGAAGTCATTGAGAACATTGGCCTTTTCTGTGACCTTTGTTATCGGGGCCCTACTCTATTCAGTTGTACATTTTCACTAGGCTTCCTTAGGCTCACATTTTCCCTAGTCTTTCTTTTGCCACTGGTGTACTGTTGAAGGCCATTTACAGCTCTCACAGATGGGCTTTGACTTTGGCTTTCCTAACTCCTTCACTACACACTTGTAGAGTGTGTCTGTGTTCCTCCAAGGTCTCTTTCACTGCTCTCACCTCTCACCTTTTTATTATGTTTGAACTTAGACAGGATTTCCCTGCTCATCCATGAAGGCCTCCTGCCACTTCTGCTTCATTTCCTTTTTGTGATGAGCCATTGGAGCTTGGTGGAAATGGTTCTTGAAAATTAATTACCTTGCCTGGATCCTTCTTCTTTCCAGGATCATCTTCCACAAGATTCTATTAAGCAGATTCCTGAACAGGCCACACTGCCCTCCTGAAGTTGCATATAAAAATTAATTGTGTCTTCTGTCATGATTTTCCCTTTCAGTATTTCAATTACTAGCCGCAGAGGAAATACGTAAGAAGGTACTACATAGATCAGTAAAATGTCAGAGGATAAATTGAAAGTATCCTTACAGAAATAAAAGGTTATTGGAGAAACTTAGGTGTTCTAGTCTTTAAGAAATCTGTTGATACAAATCTCTATTTACACTTACCTTCAAAATATGTGCATTTGACAACAAACAATGTTACCTTTTAGAGAAAACCTTGCATTTTTCATTGTAGAAATTGTTGAAAAGCATGCAGCCTTCTACTTATGTTACAGTATACAGGTACATATATTACAGTATACAGGTAGAGGTGTTTCTCTACAGTTATCTCACAAATTTTATTTCATGAAGAAATATTTGAAGATAATTCTTTACATGGCATTATTATTATTATTATTCTTTGTGGTGTCTCAGTATTATTATTATCATTATTCTCTGTGATGTCTCAATCTCTACGATAGACTAGAAATAGAACCGTCTATCATTATTGTCTTTATTATTGTTTGATATTGACCTGTTTTATATGAGACAATCAAGAGAAAATGGATTTCCTGGCCATAATAATATGGTTCAAAACTAATAATTAACAAATTAAGCATGCAAAATTCCTCAGCATTACCAGGTTAATTATTTCCTGGGATGTCCTGTTCTTTGAATTGCTGTGCTTGTTTTACATACTAGGCTTTTTGGAGAAAAGTGTACTTAGAAATGATCTTTGGAAGTTTAGTATTAACTAAATGATGCCTATTACTTCACAATATTAGCTGGATGATTTGAAGCAATATAAAATTGTGTTTCAACTTGCACCTCTGCAAAATGGGGAGAAAAAAACATTTAAACACAGTACTCTAAGATTTTAAGCAAAGTATATTCAAATGCTACATTCTTATTATTTTTTTCCCATTATACCAGTGATGTCAGATTTAATTCCCTTTTAGAGAACTGACATTTCTGGTTCATGAAGTGCCAAACACATTCTCAGTCCTAAACAAGTTTAAAATACATGACACCAATGTAAGCAGTAGGATTAATACTCATAAAAACAAATGAGAAGCAATTTGATGAGAACCCTCTGCATATATTTCAGCTTCTAAGAGTCTTCCTAGGAATTAAATTTGCAAAACAAATTCTCTAGTCTCAGTTTTCAGAAGAGTTAATTATCAACTTGCAGACCAATGTCTCACCGCATGCAAAATGCTAAGAAAGTTAGAAAACAACATTTATGATTTAGATTAAATATCATAGCTCGTGATAATATGGTTGTATTCAATGGAAGTAGCAATTTACAATGCCCTTCTGTCTCTTTGGCTATATAAATATTGTCTGTTTTTTTTTTCATATTTTTCTTTTTTTTAACAAAGAGAATTAAATTTATCATAGCAATTCAGAAACATTTCTTATTTTACTCCTTGCTATTTATTTCTAACATAATAACTCAAGAAGTTATACTTGGTCAAACTAGAAAAATATAGGACCTTCTATCTCCAAAAGAAGTTAGTTGTGGATATTCAGGAAAAACGTAAGCAAAACAATGCAAGTAGATAGAATGATTCTATTCTTTCTATGTTTCTATGAGTTTCAGTTAACAATGACATAAGAATTTCCTGAGCTAGTGATTGCGTGAGGATCATTGTCTTCAACTGACATCAATGCATCTTTTACCATGAATTTGTGTAATTGTTTCCTGAATGCCTTTGTATTTTTCTCCTTACCGGTATCTGGGGGAAAAGCATTTCACAATGTAATAATCCATCATATTAAAATTTGCAGACTAATATTATTGAATGCCCCCAATAATCGTGGAAAATGCTGAATAGTTACTTCCTATCCATTCATTTCTCCTGTAGCCTCTATCATCTGAAGAATCCTAGTTGTTTTTGTGCTCCATTCATAATTACATTTCTGAGATATTTGAAAAATTATTTGTTTTTTTTTTTTAGCTCAGCAAGATGTTCTTCATTTCATTTCTTTTTAGCCTGAATTCCTAAGATTTTGCTTTTAATTTGTTACTCTTTCTGTTTCTTTCTTTTTTACAGAATGACTCTTTACAGAAGATTCTTCAGAAGATTACAGAATGATTCTTTAGTAGTTGGCTTTGAATGAGGTCTTTGCACTTTATTGACCCAAATTGAGGATTATTTCTACTCTTGTAAATTAACTGAGCAATTTTTCTATGAAACATTTTTTGTTGTTATTCAAAAACACAATCCCAGCTGTATGCTTTTAATGAAATGTATCTAATTTGCAAAAGTAAATTGCCAGTCTAAAACATAAAATTTGCTACTGCCATTTCTTTATAGTTTTGCTCATCTCCTTTGATGCTTTGTAGTCATAATTGCTCTATGAGTTAGGTTACCAGTTGTATAATTCTCTAAACACTTGTTATTTCGGCATGGAATTTCAATCAATTTAAACTGTACAGTACATTTGAAGAGTATTAAGCTATTTACCTGAGTTGGCCCTATCCTTTATTTAGTATATACTGTCAATAAGTTCTATACTAAAAGAAAAAGAAAAAGAAAAAAAAGTAGATTATATGCTGTAAACTTAAATCAAATTCAGGACCACAGTTCAAATCACCTGCTCTTTCTACTGAAGCAGAGGTCCCAAAAGGCCTTTGAGATGATTTAAACCATATATGTAATTTCTATGAGACAAGGGAATCTCAGCCTGGAGCATCACTTGCACAGTTGCCTTGTAGGTTATTCTGATGCCACCCCAGATCTAGCTGCCTCCTGGGATTTAAGGAATCTGGAAAAGGTAAGCCTAAGATTGTGCTCCCTCATCCAATTAATTTCCTGTAGGAGGCTACTAGAAGGTTGATGCTTTAATTGCATCAATTTTCAGCTGTTTTGCTTGGGACACAAGCATTGTCAGGTCTCTCAGCTAACAGTCGTGACATCCTATACTACATGTAGCCATGTATTAAAATCAAGGGCCTAAGTGTTTGCCTTTGTCTTTATGAAGAGATACCTAAGTCAAACATACACATTGATTGTCCACCCAAACATATGGAGCACATTTATAAACAAAGGACTGAGATATTTTTTTTCTTCTTTGGGCATATGGAAGAGCACACATTATCCTGTGTTATGATCTACGTAAAGAGTTTGCAGAATACAGAAAGGTTTCTGTCTTCAGGGGAGATTGCTCCACGGTACAGAAAGTTTAATAGTAGGGAAAAACAAACAAACAAACAAACAAACAAAAAAAACCCCATAGATTCTGCACAGTACACTTTATTATTTTCCTTTGCAATTTTTCAGACAATTTCTAACATTTGTGAATTTTCACTTCCTCTAAATGTCATGACCTACAATACTGTAATGGCAGAGAAGGGAAATAGCAACATTCAACCAACATAAATCTGATGGTCTATAATAAGTTATATCAGAAAATGTTTAAAATTATGAAGATAATGCAATGTGTTTCTTCTCGTTCTGTAGTCCAGCCTAAGAACCATGTTGAAAAAGTTAGATTGTCCTGACACACAGATGCCAATGTTCAGACAAAATCATAGTTTTCTGAACTCTCATTTGTATGTGAGATAAATTTGCAGATTTGAGCTAATCAAGTGCGACTTTCAGTATAATTAAGAGTGCCAGACTGAATCTGAAGTCATCTAAACCTAAATCATTCTCTATAACTCAAGAAGAGGATCAAGTGATTCTCATTTAAATGGAGAATACATAATCTCTAATTCATCTGTAACGTACATAATTATAAGTATTTTAGAAGACTATTTTTTTCTCTTTGCTTTATGATTTTTAAACATCTACAGAAAAAAATAGCACAGAGTTATATATATTGCTAGCAATTACAATAATGTTTTTAATAGTATCTATATACAATTTAGCAGGACTTACTATTATTACTGTTTGGTTTACTTCTTCTGCTATCTAGCTTTGTGAGGTTCTACATTGCTTCTGTCTAGGCTAAAGCATATATGTGGCTCACTTGGTTTTCAACCTCATTTGTGGAATTTCTTCTATAGTTTCAATTTCTTGTTGACAATGTTTTGCCCATACTTTCAAAAAGCAACTGCAGGCTAGCATTTCAAGGGCTCGATATAGCAGTTCAGACAAGAGGCCTGAGTGTGCGCGCAGGAATGCCGGCGTGGTGGGTCGCTGCTCTGGCCGGAATTCCAGCTATTTGCTGACAGCTGAGGTGACTACAAATCTACCCAACATGAAAGGAATCTTCTCATATTTCTTAGAGAAGAGAATTTGGCACATATGTGTACATGCCTTCAGTGATTCTTTTCTGAAGAAAAAAGAACTTACCTCGGGTCAGACTGTAGTGTGCAGTCTACCAAAAAGCATTACTCATGAGCAGTGCTCAGAATGGCCTTTGGGATACACATAGACAAATGTCACACAGTGGCGTTCCAGGCCCCTAGTTGCTCTCATGTCTAGTGGCAAACCTGGCAAAACCAGTAGGAACAATATCTGGAGAAATGAGAGGAGGGACAGATTCAGTTTTCATATTCAAAAGTAAGTGAAGTACTTTGTCATATGTCTTCTTTTTCCTGACTCTGCTGCATAGCCCACCTAAAACCAGTGAAATTTGCTCACATGACAAAACACACTTTAAGTACTTTCACAGGTATCTCACATATTGTTTTTAGTCTCTACTCTACACTCCATGCCTAACTCTAGGCTAGTGGACTATTAATGGTTCTCTTGTAAGACAAAAGTCTGAAAACACACAGAACACCCATTTTAATTTGTGTTGTTATCCCACTGAGATCCCTGGATCACCAGACAGCAAGAAAGAACATCTTCCAAGATATGGCACAGTCTCTGCTGCACCTCAGTCCCCCAATAAGTGTCTGAGATTCAGCCTGCAATCTGGGCAGGTATATAGCAGACAGCATATACTTCTCTCTCCTTCATTTTCTCATTGAAATAATAGCTGCTAAAATTTAGTTTGTATTTCATGTAATAGAACAATATCATGTATGGAGCTGTCAACTTGGGTAAGTGATGAGCTTGAGTCTTCCTGTTATGATGTTCCATTTTCAGTTCCTTACAACATTGCCAAATTATGACTGTATGCTCACCATTTTGGTGCTTGGAAATTTTACTAAAAATATTTCAGATATTTTTCACAGCAATGTTCAAGACAGAAAGGGCTGCCAGTTTCTCCCTGACAGTTAGGCAATATCTGAGACTTAGTTGAGGAGAGGCAGCTATGGGATTTGGATAGAAGAAAGCTGATATAATTCTTTTCTTGCTACTTTGTATATTTCCTGCTAAGGAGAAATCAACACTGAATACCTGCTCTAATTTCAACCCCTCCACCATTGTTGATTTGCAGAGAGAGAAGCAAAGATATAAAATGTGTGCGACATTTCACTTTGCGCTTTCGATACCCATGCAAGAATATTCTTGAATGTATCCAACTTAAATCACCCAACATATCCTAAATGTCTGATTTCATTCAAACTCCATAGATACTTTTAGGTAAAACTCCCATAACATTCTGTATACATGGAAATGGAGAATTAAAATGAATATGGCAAATATTCTTAGCAACTAACCTTTACAGATGTCTGTCTTCTGAGATTTGGTTTCTTCTTTCCTTCCCCATTAAAAGAATAGCCACACAGACATTTGACTCATGCTGGGTGAAGACTTCATGCTGAGTGACAATGTATGTAGTTGGAAAGTAGCAGAACTATGTTTGTATAATCAATTATCATATTGAGAGAAATCTCATTTGGTTTATATGAACATATGGCTTAAACTTAAAAAACCATATTTTATGTTTTCAGCAAGATTTTCCTTATATAGTTTTCTGTTTTGTCATTTCTTGATTGTAACATCTTAACTTTAATTTTTAGAAAAGATATGTTTTTATTTAAAGCAAATAGTGTAGCTTGTTCTTTGTTTCTTTTCTTCCGCCCCTCCTGTCCTGGGAACAATTCTTTTCACTATTTGCTGCTTGTAAAGAGGAAATCTGAAATGACTAAAATTGAATAAAATTGGATAATATAGATACCATTAAAGCTTTTTGTAAACTTAACATGTTTACAAATTTTCTTGGAGATTACACACAGCTGTTGAAATTTGTTGAGTAGTGAGTGTTTTGAAAATACTTTTATTCTCTCATGATGTTATTAAATTAGTAATAGGCTTCAAAAGCAATGAAATGATATTGCATGTACAAGATGACAAGCCTTGAGTAGAAATAGTTGTGTAGGAGGCACTTTTTTAAATGTGAGTATGCTAGTCTCACCCCACCAAAACTACAGAGTATTGGATAATTCTTTGTTAAATTATGCAATGCTCTTTCAAAATGCAGGCATTTGGGGATCGGTTCTCACACACAGGCTCTTAAGCAAATATTTGTGACATCATCCTGTGAACGGAATCTCTGTTAAAATTGCTTTAAATCTATGTACTGCTTAACAGAGTACATCTTACCTGCGGGTATTTTCCTGGTCTTTATAAAATATATATATATACAAATGTAAAGTAAAAATGCATGTGCCTTAAGAGCACCTTAAGATATTTACCCTTTCTAACTGTGGTGCCCTATATTAATGCCAGTTCCTTTAGCTCTTCCTCACTTTCTCAGGATTTATAGACTTTCAGAAAGAGGACAATATGCAAGAGATGATTTTAGATAGGGCTGCAGCTGACAATTCTTTGCATTTTTTGTCTATATTTCCTGCTAATGTAATTTGAATAAACCATTACTTTGAAATCTCATCTATGGTCATGCAAATAAGTTCATGAGGGTGGGTCTTTCTCGGGCTCTGTGGGACTATGCAAGGAGTAAAACTGGTATGTAATTTGGTTGTCCCAATGTCCGAATCTTCCAACATCAGAGGAAGATTGCAGGCAGATAGGATACTATAATAAAATAAAGGAAAGTTGCAAAAGATATTGAAGTGTTAAAATTATTGGATGATTTTTTTTCTAGATGGAGACTTCAAAAACACAGTGTTGACTATATGCATGCATGTTTATTATATTTAAAGATGTAATTAGGTTTTCCAAAAAATAATGCTCCAAAAAATAAAAATATTATCCAGCACTTAAGAAAAATATCCTAGGTTTCTTGAAATGCCATTTAGTTTAAAATAAGGCATTTTGTTTAAAATAAGGAATTTAAAATGTTATAGTTCAAAAATGATTTACAAATGCTATTATAAAAAGGGCTTATTTGGTTATTAAATGTTTCACTGGTCTTGTGTAGACTAATTAAATGTGACTCAGTGAAACTAGGAACTTAAGAAATCAAAAGAAATTATTTTTCAAAGCTATGGGACTCTTTGATATACTTTCAGTACTAGAGTCCTTAAGTTTCTCAGCTGCCACTTCCTCACACACTGCCATTGACAGCAGTTTAACTACTCGGCTTCTGTGTCTTAGAGTTGCTTCATGATGCTATACGCACATCAGTCAACTGGAAATTCTCAGGGAACTATATTCCAGGTGAAAAACAGCAGTGTTCTACTCAAATAAGGCATTCCTGGGAAGACAAATTGTGATGCTGTCTGTGCACAGTAGTACACAGAGCTGTTGAATTTCACTAGTCTTTAAACGATGGAGATGAAGGCTGAGTGAGGAGAATTGCCAAATTTGCTGAGGTAAGGGTGGCTAGAAACAAACACGAATAAATATAATTGACTTGGTATTTGAACACCTACAACAACAATTATCCACTCCCTCCCAAGTTTAACAGGTTGAGTTCCCACATTATAATGCTCTTAGTTTTGGGAGAAAGCCAGATACCAAATTCTTTTCTAGAGACAAAGAACAAATCATGTTGTCTGCATCAAAAACGGTCCAAGGACATTTTATTTAAAGGCATACAACTGAATGTTACACAGCATAAACTTCATCTCAGTTTCCTTTTCGTTTAAAGGTGAAGTATACAACTGCCTACTTTGGCAAGCTGACAGAAAGAACAGCGGCCTTTGGAGTGAAATATGGCCACATTGAAGTTAACAGTAATTTTATTTAAAAAAAAATCTGTAAAAGATATTACAGAAAATCATTATGCTAGACAACACAGAAATAATATATATACTGAAAAAATCTTAAAATATATGACTATTTGACATTTAATTATTTTACCAGATATAAAAGTTATCAGTCATACACTAAAGCTAAGAATGACTGAATAATGATCTCTAGCACATCATAAGTTGACTTCAGCTTCCACATGCCTGCAAAGAAAAGATAGAGAAAAAATGCCCATTTTTTGTAGCATTAAATTGTAATCTTTTACAAATATGAATACCACTCTTATTTATAAATTAAACCAAACTTTTTCTAATATTACTAACTTGATGCAAACTCCTTGCAAATTCCCTTTTCATCATTCTGCAGCACATCAGGAAATCTGTGATAAATAAACCAAATAAACCAAATAAATTACATGGAAGACGTTGTAATACCATAGTGGCAACAATAACACAAAACCTCAAGATGAGTGGACCAATGTTTACTTTCTCCCTCAGTTTCCTATTTGTATTCTTGTAGGAATTTCATTTTACAAACAGAGGACAATAAGTGTAAGAACACTAATAGCTATTTTTACTGTAGGTCCTTTTCAATAGATATTTTGTCTAAACATTTACTTTATATTATTCTGTCTCCTTTAATGCTTAATTTTCAGTCTTTGACAAAATGTTTTACGATATCAACTGAAGCTTCCCAAAAGCTCTAAATTCACAATGTAGGAAAAGGCTGGATTTTAAGCACCAGTCAGGATTGTTGCTCATGGAACTAGAGTTCCACTACAGAGTCCAGATGCAGCTTGTAGTCAGTGGTAGAAATGAGGGATCTGTATGATCCCAAGATCCAAGAGGGATACTATATTGTATATAGATCACAGAAGAAGGAGACAAAAAAAAAAAAAAAAAAAAAAAAAAAAAAAGAGGATGTTTGACCTTACACATATTTTTCCCAGACTTCTCACTGCCACAGGAAGTAGTCACATTCAAATAAACAGGACTTTACATATGTTTGAAGGCGGGCATATGTGCAAAGTCTTTCTAAGCTTGAGGCCATCCTTCAGGTTTTTATTAAAAAAAAGAAGCTTATAAAGGGATGTTTAATAGCGGGTGAGACCTCAAGAATTTCACTTGTTTTTTACTGAGTCAAAGAGACTTTGTTTGACTGATGACCTTGGGGTTTGGCAAGCCTGATTTTATAGAAAAACTTCCTGTACAGTATGTCAAAGCTGGTATGTCCACCAGTTCCGCTAAGTACACAGATGATGGCCCTGAAGGCAAGAGCAGTAAATCAGTTGCAGATTAGAGCCAGGTTGAGTTATGTGGCACACAAAAGCTGTTCCTAATATAAATGACTGGGAGAAAAAAAATGCATGCAGTATGACAGAGCCAAATCACAAATGCTATTCTTCAATGACAATGATACTACAACACCACTTATTAGTAATGCAAGCTACTTAATACCCTTGCTGCATTACAATTCCTCTTTGAACACTTTTACTTTATAACATGTAAGTTCAAATTGACAGCTCTACATATTAATTTCTTTCTTTTCTTTTTCTGTTTAATGTAGTGTTTTTGCTTTGTTTTTTTAAATGATTAGGAAAATCTTTCCAATGAGCAACTTGTAACTCACCATGTTTACAAACTAAAGATATGCTTAATTAAAGTCAGTGTCAAGAATAACTAATGTTCATTAGCAGTTTAGTGATCAAAAAAATATAAGTCTATCAAGATATGATATATACAATTATTTGTGTAAATATTTTATAAGCCGTTTTATGCTCCCACCCACCTTTTTCCTCTCCTGCCAATAGTTTCAAAATCAAATTGCTTTTGCATCTGAATAAATTGCCTCAGAATTGTCATTTGAATAATGCATAACTTCCTACTGAAGCTAAAAATAGTTATTTAAATCATATAGTAAAAAAAAAAAAAAAAAAAAAAAGTTTAACTGGATGGAGATTTGCTGTCCTGCAAATTGTGCAAATTGCTCAAATTTCTATTTCTGTACTGTGCACACCCTGGTCCCCCCTGCAGTGGGGCCACTTGCTTTTTGCAAGGATTTCTCTGCTCAGGGAGTGTAATTCTGTGTGTGAGTCCTTTTCCAACTCACTCCCATGAGAACAGGATTTGTTTGTTTATTTGTTTGTTTGATTGTTTTTCACAAGGATACTTACAGTCTGATGATGCTTTGGGTGTCCATCTCATTTGATGAAACAAACAAAATAACAACTATATTTAACAATATAATTGGTTTTAGTCATTCCCAAACCGTAGGGTAGACAGGCAGTGATTAGGAGCAGCAGGAGAGAAAAGATATGAGCTTTGTACTTTTTCATTTTAAATCTCTTAGCCCTGACAGGAGTGTGAGGGCAAATGGAAACCAAAACCAATGAACTTCTACCCAGGAATGTCCTGCCCAGTACTTCCTCTTTCTCACCTACAGGAAATTGCAGCTATGTGTTGTGACAGCAGAGACTGATAACACATGATATAGTTTTAGATCAATGGTATAGAAAAGAAAATCTCATGTCTTACTACTTAAGAAAGAAAGAAACAAAACCTCCTTCTTGCAAACCTAGCTGCTTATCGCACATGTCAGAAACAGCCACAGAACTAGACAGTCCCACAGGTCCAACCTCCTTCTTCCACCCTCCCACTTTCCAGAGGGGTCCAGCACTTTGGTACCTCCCTCTCTTTCAGCTAATATAATCAGCTTACATGGAAAATGTAACAGGATAGAACACCACAAACAGGTGCTTTCTCAGAAAATTTGAATAGCCCCTGTAAAGAACTAGCTGTGTGAGAGAATTGCAACCAGATCTCAGTTTCGTAATATAAATAACATCTTACATAACACCCATGCAGGCAGTGGTGGTAGATTGAGGTCCTACAATGAGGAGACATGTAACATCAAGAGATTACTACAAGGATTCTTCTTTACTCCCTTATTTGACACAAAGCCTCCAACTATCGAAACCTTTCCACTGTTATAGCTATAATCAGTGCAATCACTTCACATTTCATAATCAATGAACTGTATTTTTCTCTACCCCTTCTCAGACACTCAGTGGCATAAGGAGATTATGTTTAATTTAATCAAGTCAGGGAGATACATGCATTCCTGAAAATATATTCATTCCTTCCTCTTCAGCAGATAAATAGTATTTAATTTGACATGACTATAGGTTTACACACTTCAAAGAATTTCTGAAGGGATACCTTCTTAAAAAGGAAGGAATAATAATAATAATAATAATAATAATAATAATAATAAAAGTTCTTGTATATTCCACATGACTAGGTGGTGCATTTTTTTCCAGCATTCACAATCTGTTTTCATGCCTTAGTGCTAACAGTTGTGAATAAAAATCAACTCCAGTATTGTAGCATTAATGGAGAACACTCTGGCCTGCACCTAACCCTGAAGATAATTATGCTAAAACAATGGTGATGAGCATTCAGCTAACTAACTCTAACAAGGAAAGACTGCTGTTGCCATTCATCAAAAAGGCCATTTGGGTAATGAGGAGAGATGGCTACTGACATATTTCAGCAGGGGAGGCCATCCTGCTGGGAGCTTCTTTTAAAATGCCAAATTCTATCAATTTACAAAGTAAACGTCATGCTTTCTTTGCTTTGTCCAGAGATCTGGCAAGAAGACACATAAGTAATGTATTGACACCAAAGTTGGAATCAAGAGTGGGAAGAGATATCTAAGGAGAAAAAAAATGTTGTATTATACATATCATTGTAATCTTCAGTCTTCCGAAAGGACTAGTCCTAATTAATAAGTGCATAATTGTTGCCAGTCAGGGAGAGCAAATCCCTTGCTTTTCGTAAGAAGCTCCTAATCTGATTATTGATTTACAACTCCGATGATTAGTTACAGAATGTGCATTTCAAGGCTTCTGGGCATCCTGACTAGATTGACAAGAAAACAAGAATTTAGGGAAAAATAAATAAATAAATAAATCAAGCTTTATTTCAAAAGAATTTACAACTTCAAAAATATGTACATACACTAACATACTTTTTACTTTTTTTTTTTTTCTTTTCCAAGACCTATCTAGAAGAAAATACACCATTTATTCTTGTTTTGTAGGTAGTTTCTAATATGGTCATCTGTCTCAGGAAGCAAATTCACATACGTATATAAATATATACGTATTATATATTTATATAATATATATATTATATGCGTGTTATATTTATGGGGAGAAACACTTGTAGAGTTCATTTGGTTACATTCAATATACTATACTGAGGAAGAAGCTAAAGATTCAAGTGCACACTAAGCAAGGGCTTAAGTATTTTATATCATACTTAGCTCATTGTAAGATGACTAATCACTGTAGCACCTATTGTTTCCTTTTTTTAATCTTCTAAAACCCTTCAAAATCGGAGGATTCAAACCATAGCCACAGAGGAGTCTGTGCACATATATTTTCTCTCTCCTGAATTGATAGTTAAGAAACATAAGACTTCTGAGGTTTCTGTTCAGGCTTCATGCTTTATTATTTTGCTTCACCATTGTCTGGGATTCATGGGAAAAATGACAACAAGATTTGTATTAAGCAAAATCTTCTGGAATGGCTATTGACTCCAGAACACTGTCTTTTCTGAAACTTCCAGTTATATCTCCATAGATCACCAAAGAGGCCTCAGAAATAGTTGATAACATGTTATACTTCCAAATCTACCCATCCTTTCTTCATCTGAGAGATCATTTGAGAAATGTTTGTAGCCTGGTCAGGATAGCCTCTCACTTAATCGTAAGAACATTGTCTTCTGCAGGAGTCTCAATTTTAATTTTTTGTTCTCAGCAATTTTCCCTCCAGATATGATCTTTTTAATGAGACAATATTCTTCTGTTGATTCTGAAAAAAAAAAAAAAAAAAAAAAAAAAAAATCATTTTGAACACAGGTGTTTTCCAGACAGACTGTTAAGGAACATATTCAAAATTTCTCCAGTGACATCCAGGGTCAGCTGCTGAAAAGAGCGGAAAACACAAGCAGCACTTAACACCTCTATTGCAGATACTTCTTTCTGTGCTGACTTACCGCTCAAGGGATAATTGCATCTCTGAAATGACTCTATAACAGTACACACTAAGACAGTAAGATAATAAATAGCTGAAAAAGATTAACAACTAGAAGAGAGGACGATTCAGTGTGACACTTATAGAAGCAAACTTGAGCTTAGTGAAACTAATCTCCGTAGGTTTCTTTTATTTATAGTCCATAGGGAATATAAGGTTTCTCTGTAACATTTATCAAAGTAGGAGCTTGGGAAGTGCTTCTAGAAGAACCTATCTTTCTCCATAAACTACAGAAAATATCTACAGAAAGTAGCTTCAGCAGGCTAAAACTCACCTCTGCATAGACTGTACAATGAAATCAGCCCCGGAATGCCTCTCTGAACAAGACAGCTAGTGTCTTCCAAATTGGCCAAAGGACCAATTTCAGAGATATATTTTTATACATCTCTGAAATTGTGGTAGAGGAGGGAGTTTATAGCTGAAAACCGGAAAACTTTCAGAGGGCCCATGAAAAATGTTTTGGCATCGTGGTGAACACTGCTTCAAAAAGATTTGTATTCTTCACTCAGAGTTCAAATAAGCATATGTTTTTCTGTACTGATTGTAAAATGAAATAAATCCATACATCTTTTAAGATTTCAGTCATTACACAGCTAGAAATGATGTGACAACTAAATCTTAGGAAATAGTTAAACATTTTAAAATCTAAAATCTTGTACTTAAGTTACATTGACTGCACTCTAGCAAAGAACTTGGTATTTCCGTTGAACTCTCATCTAGCTGAATACTGTTAGCAGAATATAACCAATGTTATAACTCATTCGGTCTTTTTTTTGGAATAGTAGGATTTTTCTGTTTTGGTTCTAGATGTCATGCTATGCATGTTTCTAAGTTGAACTACTCTGTGACAGAAGAGCTAGGTACAGCGTTTACATTATATATTCCTGCTATTGATTGGCTGAAAGTTTTGACTGAAAATTGAGGCATTTTGAGTAATTTTGCCTTTAATAAATCTGTCTCTGTATTTGAAGCCAGTAACAATAACTCTTTTATTGTAAGCATGGCCTTTTGCACTACATAACATTCAAGCACAAAACAAACAAAACCCACACATTTCTCTCTGAGCTAATGATAAAACAAAAGAACAGGGTGGTGCCACATTGGCACCACTACCAGATTGCACTGATCTCTGTCGTTTTTGGCAAGCAATGAATCAACTCAGCTCCCCCAAAGACCTCATGTGAGGTTAGTGATATACTATTAGGGTAGAGTTAAAACATACTGCTGCGGTGTTTACAGAAAACACTCGCTCAGATTATTCTGTTTGAAGTCAATTAGAAGAATCCTCTGATCTTACTGGCATGTGTTCTCAAAGTAAATACTATACAGTTGTTATCACTAACCCCAAAGAATACAGCTATCCCCAGAGATTGCAAAGGCTGATTTAAAGACATCACTATCTGTGTTGATGCTCATAGCTTATATGTCTCTGTTTTTCAGGCAGATCAGACTGATTTCCTCTAACCATTTGCAGAGAAGCAAAAGTTGTCAAATTCCTGCGAGTTTCATTGTACAATCCATGTATCTGCTGGACACGGTGGTTCCACTCAGTTTTTGAATTTTTTCCAGTATCCAAAATACTAGTGTTTTGATGAGAGCAGTAAATCTAAAAAAAAAAAAAAAAAAGAATCAGTATATTTCCTCATCCATTTTTAGCTCACTTTCTTGTTTCTTTATTCTGGCAAACTCAGTTATGGAGCATTCCCTATCAGTTTTGCTGATACAGCTAATCACTCATTTGTAAAGCTTCTTTATTATAGTTAATATATACTTCATAATAGTAATATTATAAATAATAATATGTAAATATACATAAAGCTCTGCTCTTCACCTCAGAAGCTTCATAGAATATGACCTGTTCTGCCTTCAGTCCTACCTGAAGTTCCCGAACTCAGGACAGACTCCTCAGAGGGAGGTTTCATTCTTATATGTTGAAGCCTCTGCTTTCAAGACATTTTGTCAAATGTAAAGGGAAAAAGCAAGAGGTGGAGGAGGGAGGAATTTCAAGGTTTAGTAAGTCAGGACTCTTAAAGCTGTTGTTTGCATCATGAACATTCTGATTAGGGGCTTGAGTGAAAAGCATACGTTAATTTATTTCAGTCTTAATTTGATCGTAACCCAGGGACCTTTCCTGTTCTAAGTCTAAGATTTATTTTCTTTCTCTGTCTTTTTAAGAATATATTATACTTCAGACATAAAGAAAGCTCTTTCCTAAATTATTGTGTTCTGAGAGCTCTAATAGGGCACTGTCACATGCAATTCTTTTTATCTAACATCAGGTACCTCAGAGGAATAAAACTGAGATATCAACCCTGGAGTTTGAATGTAAACACAGTGGAAAAGAAGTAAGAAATAAATCATTCCTTTTAGCTATAATGTAAAACAATTTTGCAGAGACAACATTTTTCTACTGTTTTTTGGTAAACCAAAATTTCGTATAGTTCTGTCTCAATCTCACTTTATATTCACACATACATACATTTAACCTGCAATGTACTGTTTCAGACCTTCATAAAGTTTTCTTCAGTAATTTTTTTGGAATTTCAGCCCACATAATTACTTATATCATAAAACGTTTTGAAATTGACCTTTTATTTTCTAGTAAATATGAATCCTTTTTGTAAAAGTGTTGCATGTAACCACTACACACTATATAGAGACTATAGACTATATATAGACTATATGATCTACTCACTAAAATAACATATTCAGAAAGATGTCTGTTCACCTTGTTCTGAAGAGCAAAGAGCAATGAACCATCTATAAAGACCTGTTTAGTTGGAATATTAATATAACAAGCAGGGGAGGCTTTTATTTCACAGTAGATTATTTTAACAGTTGAATAAAGATTTTAAACAATGATTTTTTAAGGATTAATTATGGGTTTGCTTTCCTGTGTACTTATGCTCCTAATTGCTGTTAAACTTGTAACACACATAACTGAAAATAGTCATGAACAAAAAGCAAATATTTATTTTATGCTTGTATCTTGCATTCATCATCAGAAGTTAAATAGATGATATAGGTATGGCATACCAAGCACGTCCTCAGAAGCTTAGAACAACACGATGGGAAAAAACTTGTCCTCCTAGCCAGAATGCAACAGTCAATACAATCACTTCTCTGATAAATGTATCACTTATTTGGTAAATAAGGTAAACTTTACAAGCCAGTCTTATAAATTTGTAAGACAATCTGTTCAATGTTCCTGGCCAGACTGTGTATAACAAGTAAATTCTATATTCCCAAAATTAGAAATGAAATTGCTCCATTCATCTGTTTTTACCCTCAATTACCATCTCTTCTTCTATTCTTGTTGATAGACAAATATGTTCCTTGAATTTGAGACTAGTAAAAATGTTTCCTCAGCTACTCTTTTTACAGACGTTTTGTTGGAAATACAAATTCTGATTTAAAAAAGTAATCCTAGTTAACAAAAATATGAAGTTTATAATTTTACAATTAAAAATAAAATCCTAGAGAAACAAATCAAATTTAGTTAGAGCACTGATATCTTCCCGAGGTTGTAAACAAGTTACATTGAAAGCTCTGAGGAAGTCTGGAACTTAGCTATAATGATTTAAATGTCTGTACACCATTTCACTGGTTTTTGTTTGTTTGTTTATTTTAGTGGTTAAAAAAATTCTACAATTCCCTGCGCTTTCAAATGTTTTACTGGAACTTCTCTAATGACTAACTTCAAGGCCTTTATCAAGTCATGATGGCATGGCTAACAGAGATGTCTCCAGATGCTCTGATGATCCAAGGCCTTCCTTTATAGGGCCTATGTATTCAGCTATGAATATAGAAAAAGTAAGAAAAACAATCATGATGTTTTTTAAATGCCTTCCATTTCATTAATTATACTAGGACTTATATTAACCAGAATGTGCCTTGCTTGTTTTTGGACGGTCTGCAGAGTGTGTGCTGCAGATTGAACATATGACCAGAGAATGTGATTTCTTTCTCAAAGGACATCAAAATAAATAACTTACAAGATCCTGCTTTTATATGCTTTTTTTTTTTTTTTTTTTGGTGCTTTTTTGCTTGATTGTCTTTCATTGGAACTTGCTTTTATTCTTTTAATTCAATTCAGTAAACATACAGAATTTCCATATTGCATGGTGTCTCCAGAAATGAAGGACAGCATTTAGACTATGGAAGGCACAGTGTTCCCTACACTATGACATCTGTCCATTCTGTCTGAGGAATCTCTGAGCATCTCAAGCAATGACCATGTTTCCAAAAGTCAGAATTTGCTCCACCAAGTTTAACTCAGGAATGAGCAGATGACTCTATATGCAAATGATTCTGGTATGGCCAAGAGATATAGTTGTCTAGGATGACAGACAGCAGGGATGCTACCTCAAATCCTTTTTAAAAAATAGATCTGAAAAGGCAGATCTGAAGAATTTAAGGAGACTTTTATAATCTCTCTTAATAGTTAGAAAAAGAACAAAACAAAAACTCATCCTCAACCTCAAATAAATACATTAACAATGACCTCTTAAAATCAAATGGTAAATGTGGAAAAATGAGAGATGCTCTTAAGAGAAATGACAATACAATCAGAAGATCATGGAGAGCCACTTCTTTTTCTGTCTGGGAAAATTGAGTTAATAATCTTCTGTAACCTTGTTTTTCTGCTTTTCTCTAGAGTTATGTCAAATTATCTGTTATCTGTTATACCTGAATAGCTGTGTTCAGAGACATGGCGAATGTGACTGAATATTAGCTGCTACAGACATGTCTCTTGTCAAGCTGCATCATACTAAAGCACATACAATTAGTGTATTTGTCTTCCACAGGACAAGGGACTGGCATGCTACCGGTATGACAGTTGTGTCCTTACTTTTATCCTATGTAAATTTCAGAAAGCCAACACGTGCAATAAAGCTAAATGATTTTGACTTTCTGAAGAATGGTCAAAAGTGATATTTTTCAGCAACATTAGAAAGGCAGAGCCACAGCACTACTGATTGTTCATAAATTCCATTAAGTTCCTAAACAGAATTCTGCCCTGACAAATACCTCTCTCGCATGTGACGGCCCATGTCTCCTTTTCTCCCAAGTGTTTCTGCAGGTCTGTTACTCAGTTCTGTATTGAACAACAGCAATTAAAAAAAAAAGTTTTAAATAGTTCCAATCTATGCAAAAGTTTGATACATCTGAAAGAGCCACGTGAAACTGCAATTGGCAAACAAAGCTCTCTTCAAGGGATTATTGAGGATGATGTTTGTATAGCAGGTCATTGCATTTTAATAGAATTCTCACAGTTCTGACGTGCAGACAATGAATGAAAGAAGTTCCCACAAGAGATTATCGTAGGAAAAACTTATTCATGTATGCAATTATTTGTTATCAATGGACAGCATGTACTCTAATTTATTTCGACTTGTTAGATTTGATTCACTGCTTTTGCATATGTTTGCTTGAAACTGGATAATGAAATCTAGTCATGTATGAGCTAAACTTTCTGCTTCCATAGAAGTATTCATTGACCATTCAGTGGCACTTCTCCAAAGGGAAGTACACAGCCTTTTTCATTAAGCTGACCCTTCCACCTTTCTTTCTCTCTCAAAATAACAGAAAGAAGTTCTCTTTGAGAAGCTCAGCAAGCAACGTCCCCTTTTCTAATCAGAATAGAGAAAACAGTAAAGTCTTTCTTGGAATTTTTGCCTTGTTGCCTAAGGAAATAAAGTTTGTGTAATCGTGTTTAGTGTGTGTGTCTGTTCCTTCTTCCTAAAGGGAAGATAGAATTGGCAGTGGAATTGATAGGTAAAGGTCTAAAGAACAGTTAATTTCTTCCAAGTGATAGCAGAGCACTTCCAAGTGATGAAGATATATACAGGGTTGAAAAACTTACCCCTATTTCCCAAAAACAGTTGTAGTTGAGGGAAAGAGTGAGGTGCCATATATTTACTTTGTAAAGTCTTCAGAAATGTTCTACTTGAGGTTGTCAAAGCTGGTAGTCCAGAACAAATTACAAATTCATTCATAGAAAATCAAGTTTTATTACTGCTGGTACTTCACAGAGCTATCTATTACTACCAATATGGCAATGACTGTAGAAGTCCTGTCTTATTACTTGATTGTAAGACTCATGATCAGCATCCTACATAAAACACTGAAACAAACTCATTTGGACAAGCCAATACTGGAAAAGTGGTTTTAGAGGGCAAGGCCTGGTGTCTACAAACACTGTGAGGATGTAAAATATAGACTCTCAGGGTACATAACCTGTCCAACTTCCAAAACTTTCTCAGGAGACACGAGGGAATAATTCTGTCTCTGAACTCTTTCTATGGTTCTGGCTGAAGGGCAAGCTCTGAGCATATATAGGCAGACTTAGTCATTAAGATGGAGTCAGCAGCAGAATCCTGTAAGCTGATCCTGTAATCATGCTAGAGAATCTGTAAAGCAGTGACTAAACCTGCTGCATGGTGATAGAGTCTCCCTACCTGTCTCTGTGGGGCAGCTTTATCTTTGTTTTATCCTGACGGGGTGTGAAGTGCATAGACAAAGCAAATCACTAGCTGTGGGCCAGGTGTCATTCAGGGAGCCTTTGATGTGAAAGTGTCACAAAGCTGCTTATGAATTCAAGCTTCCCAGAGGGGCTGCCTAGCCTAGTTAACTGGAAACATGCAGAGAGACCATCAGTGCTGAATTTGTCACTGATTCACACTCCCTTTAGGCAAGCCACCTTACCTCTATCTCGGCTCCCTATCTCTGTAAAATAGTAAAAAAGTAGTGATAAAGAACCTCACAGAACTGTCATTAGAACTAATGAATTCCTGATATCAAAGTGTACTGAACTTGTAATATTATAAAAGCATTTGATATGTATTAAAATGTGTTGTAGATTAGAGATATACAAGTGGTAGCATTACCAAGTATGTGCATGCACTACTAGAAAACTTTCTAGCTAGCTAGCTGAATATCCTGGAGTATACAGTAGTGTCCAGAATCTCCATAGAGCTCATAGCTGCACAGATTCCATCAGATGTTTCTGAGTAACAAAACTTCAGTAACTTTATCTAACCAGTTTTGGAGGAATATGTAAAATGTAGAATTGCCTTCATATTCTATTACCACATATTCACTGAAATAAGAATAATTAAAATTTAATTCCCAGACTAAATGTATATAGTTACATATTTGTTACAAAGATTTATTTTTATTATCCCATTATCTATTTCAATATACTTGCCATTGCTTGATTGCTTTTAATTTGCTTTTTTTCTGGCTAGTATTTGAACATTTTATTTATTTCTGGATAGTATTTGAACATTTCTTTTTCCTGACATCCCTCATTATGAAAAGAAGCAATTAAAAGAGGAATAAATAATACATTGTATTTATACTAAGCCCTCTTCATCAATAGTTCTTTTAGTGCTTTCCAAAGGAGTTTTCTATAGTTCATACTTTATAGATGAAGTAAATGAAATATTTCTGAAGAATAAATCTAGAAAAACAAATGAATATAGCTTAAATGTAAGGAGAGGAAGAAAAATTACCAATCAAGAACCCTTGCTACAGGTATTGTTGACCATTTCATTAATTAACAGCTGAGAAAGTCTGAGACTTTCAAAAGTGGTATTCTCTAGAATGAGAAATAATACTGTTTTTTTTTCTTTTCTTGATTTATTTTTGAAAGAATAAATGGAATAAATGTGTCATATATAGGAGCTGCAGTGGGACTTGTTTGCATTTGAACAATTGTTCTGATGAAACTTCAGGCTACTCGGACCTGGCTCAAGAAGCTACTGCCTTGTGTGTGTTCCTCTTCAGGGGACCCACTAGACTCAGCAGCACAACCTCCCTGCCAACTGCCTGCGCAATCATTTATATAACAGAAACACTCTCCACCCATTTCTCAGTTTCATACATTTCTTTAGACAGCATGGTCTTGTCAGGTAGTAATGGGTTTTGGCTCCTACCTCTACAGCTGTTTTTACTACTCAAGGTATTTGACTGCTTACTCCACCCATTTGTTTAATGAGGCCTGTAATCAACTTTAATTCCAATAGGTCATTAACACCTCTCCCACAACAGTATGAAGCCAAAACTGGGCAGGTTTGCTATGCCTGTTACAGCATGCCATGGAGATTCTTTTCACATGTTTAAAAATGTCTTTATTATAATTCATGTTAATAATAAGTACAGTAAACTATCCTCCTTGCTACAGCAACAAGAAAAAATGTGACTTTCCTGTTTGTTTTTGTTTTGATTTTTTTTTCTCCTGTGTAATTATTTCTTGAGCTTTATATCATTCTCCTGGCCTCTGAATTCTACCTCACAATGGTATCACTCAAGTCGTCCAATCAACGAATAACCGAAACCAGGCCAAATCAACCATTTGGAGTGGTTCCCAAGTTTTTGTCCCTCACAGAGAAGAATGTCAAGGGTAAATAAATACATGGGAAATACAGCTGGTTTAGAAAGTCCCCAGTTTAGATTTTCAGAATAAAAGATACCATAAATGTCTCCTATTCTTGCAACTCTCTGACAAAACAAACTTTTGTCTTTTCTTGGACACATTATACCTGGGAGGATGGATCCTGTGTGGCCTTTCTTATATTCACACAGCCCTGAATGCATCCTGCAACATTTCTGTTAATATTATTCTACATCCATGTCCATTCTTATACCTGTCTTAGGCCCAAACATTGGGAAAATAAAAGCTCTAGCAGATGCTACAGAACTAAGAATAAAGCAGATACACCTTGAGACAAGTGATTAAATATTGTCTCTGTGTGGTAAAAAAATTACAAGTCTGTAACATAAAGTGAGAAGTGAATGATCAGAAGTGATTTGTTAATACACTGAACATAGTTATGTCTTCCCATCTTGACCTTTCAGCTAAGTGTAGGCTAGAGAACAGAAACAACAGTTTATTCTGTATTTGTCATGAAGCAGAAAACAGGCTCTCAGAGAGTTTACCTTTTGAATACAAGTTATGACAGGGGTTGCAGATTGTTCACTACTCATAAGATAAAGCAGAGCAAATCAGTGTTACCAGAGAAGTGCATTGTTATGTAGATGATACACATGTGCATTTGTGTTTTCTGGACAAGAAGATGATGCTATTAACATAATATCTGCTTATGCCTGAGACAGAGCATGTTATATGCTCTATAGCATAGATATATGCTCTATAGCTATCACACAGTGATAGGTTCAGTAAACCAGGAAATGACTGCTTCTCTACTTGGAAAAGATATAATACTTTTTTTTATTATTATTATTTTTCCCCTGTAAGGTCCTGAAGCAGAAATGTAAAGAAGCATTTAGCTTTTGTGTAGTTCCATTGACTTCAACATGCCTAAGTGCTTGCACGTGAACTGTTGCTATAATCGGAAGGGCTTTGCAGATAGAGTCAATAAGCAAGGATGAGTGCTTTGAATTTAGCAATTGGCAGAGAAACAATACAGCATGCTTTCTGAAAGCCCAGCCCACCACCCACGTTGCCTGTCTTCCCTGCATGTTGTACTTCTGTATTTTGCTGATAGGATTATACAATTTCTGTATACTTCTATTTTCAGAAAGTGAATAAGATCTGTAAATATGAGATAAGACCAAGCTCTCTTTCAGTGGATTTAGCATCGTCATTTCATATCTATAAATTTGCATGATCTGGAATTGAAGTTGGATCCTGCCAAAAAATGGAACTTATTTTAAACAAATAAACATCTGGCTGTCTTCTAAGAAAGCTTTTTAAAAAATAAACATAGATGAGTAAATATTAATATGACATAGATGACTGAAAGAGATAGTTAAATGAAGACACTAATGTATGAAATTTCTAGTGGGATTTCTAGTAGGAATGGAGGTGTCCATTTCGATTTCTGTTTAGCAACTGCGAAAATGGCAAAATCTATCATTAATCTTGTACTTTATTTCAGATGTCTCAGTGGAAAGGCCAAGACAGAAAGTACATGAACACGGAGGTCCACATCTCACCCTCAAAAATGTGCTCTCTGTGTTACAGATGAACTGTTCTGCTGGGAGCGTACAGAACTCTTAAATTTCTCTGATTAAGTCAGTAATGTATCTAGGGGCTCTGTTTCCATTGTCCCTATCCTAATTCCTTTCCCAAGCAGTACATTTATTTTAAAATATATAAAAAGAATCCTGCCTAAAGGAATAAAAAGAAAAGTAGGTCAAGATGTAGACTTACCTTGATACTCCCCCTTTAGCACTATTGTGTAGCTGTAATTGAAATGTCCATTTTAAAAGTGTGCCTTGTATTTCTTGCCACAGGTCAGCTTGAAAACAAAAAGTCAGTCCATTTATATGGAGGAAGATTTGCAACTTTAATTATTTTCTAGCACTGCAGTTTCTTTAGAGCTCATAATGTATGGGGAATGGAGCATTTACGGGAATGCGATGTAAAGGTAAATTGGGTAGAGTTCATATCAATTCTGTTGTTATAAATTGGAAGACCTACATAGCCCTCAAGGCAACCAAATGGCTAATTTTCACTTCTGAAACATAAAATCTGCTCCCCTACCCCCCGCCCCCGCCTCTTGCTAGCCTCTTGTACACCCTCATATACAAAAGCAAGCAACTAAGGTTTTTTGATGGAAAAGTTTTAACTGAAAATATATAAATCAATTTGTCTATTAATTTATTAATGCCAAAGTTAAATAATGAGAGAATATTGTGTTTGTATACACACAGGGGTTGGATATAATTGGTTGTTTACAGTCTGACTCTTTCCTCAAGCTTCCAGACAATACTTCAGAAAGAAAAGGTAGGCTTTGAATTTTGTATTATAGCTGTCACAAAAAATAAGCCTAGGTTATTTTACTTAAGGAATGAATGTACTTTTTAAATGATATAGATGCTGGTTCTACTGTTTAAAATATCTTACTGGCAAGACTGTGCCAGTTCAACCCTACAGAGTGGCAACAGCCCAAAAATACTAATCAGCAAAGGCAGAAAACTTAAGTTTTGCATAAATGGCTTGAGCTTACGTGATGTTGCCAAGCTATTTTTATCATTTTAGTCTAGGGCTGTGCCAAAATTTGGGAATAAAATCTATGCACATGTAAACTTCAAAGATCTTTTGTGTTTGAAGTAAATCCAAACTCTGTTCACATTTCCATGTCTGAGTTCAGAAAATATCATTTTTATGTCATTTTAAAGTCTTTGCATATATTGGTGTCTGTAAATAGCACAAGAAATAAAAGAATAAACAAAACAGAAGTCCAGAGCGAAGCACGAGGCTTCAAGTTGTTGTCAAGTACAGTCCTATAACTGTACCATGGTTAGTAAACAACAGAGATCAAATTCTCATTTGCAGTGGATATCTAGCTCTTATTGCAAAGCTACACTTAACAAGGGAGAATTATTTTGATGATAATCTAAAACTGCTTTTTTTTTAATTCTTTTCAGTCTTACACTAGATCTGTGTGAACTGGTCTCAGGATATAAATTCCATTTTGAACAGTGGGGTTATCTTTTCCCTCTGTTGTCACTTTAACTTGGTGACAAAGTTAACAAGAGAAAACTGGTAAACGGGGATGATCCTCTATGGCATAGAACCTTCCTGAATAGGGAGACAACTAGGCCATAAGACACGGGCTTTTATCCCTCAAGAGCTAGCCAAGGGCTGTATATACACAAGTTTTAACAGAGAAGGCCATTTTGACGAGAGAAGGAGAAATACAGAAAAAGGTATCTATCTGAGAATGAAAGAAGTAACTGTGGGCAGGAGAGGAAGAAGAATTTACTTTCTTATGAATCATAGAATCATAGAATCATAGAATGCCGAAGGTTGGAAGGGACCTCAGAGGTCATCGAGTCCAACCCCCCTGCTCATGCAGGGTCACCTAGAGCACGTGGCACAGGGCTGCATCCAAGCGGGTTTTAAAGATCTCCAAAGAAGGAGACTCCACAACCTCTCTGGGAAGCCTGTTCCAGTGCTTTGTCACCCTCACAGTGAAGAAATGCTTCCTTAAGTTCCTGTGGAACTTCCGATGCTTCAGTTTGAAGCCATTTCCTCTAGTCCTATCCCTGCCCACCACTGAAAAGAGGCTGCCCCCCTCCTCCTCACTGCCTCCCTTGAGGTATTTTTACATGCTGATCAGGTCCTCCCCAGCCTCCTCTTCTCCAGGCTGAACAGACCCAGCTCTCTCAGCCTTTGCTCATAGGGCACATGTTCCAGGCCCCTGATCATCCTGGTAGCCCTGCGCTGGACTCTCTCCAGCAGCTCCACATCACTCTTGTACTGGGGAGCCCAGAACTGGACACAGTACTCCAGATGTGGCCTCACCAGGGCTGAGTAGAGGGGGATGATCACTTCCCTCGACCTGCTGGAGACGCTTTTCTTAATGCACCCCAGGATCCCGTTGGCCTTCTTGGCCACCAGGGCACACTGCTGCCTCATGGTCAACTTGTCGTCCACCATGACACCCAGGTCCCTCTCTGCGGGACTGCTCTCCAGCAGGTCCACTCCTAATCTGTACTGGTGTCCAGGGTTATTCCTCCCCAAGTGCAGGACCCTGCACTTGCCCTTGTTGAACCTCATGAGGTTTCTCGCCGCCCAGTCCTCCAGTCTGTCCAGGTCCCTCTGGATGGCAGCACAGCCCTCAGGGCTATCAGCTACTCCACCCAGTTTGGTATCGTCGGCAAACTTGCTGAGGGAAGAGACAGATTTCTGAATAAGATAAAAATAAACCTTAGGTTTAGCTTTTAGCTTTTCCTATGTTTTCCTATGTTTAGCTTTTCCTATGTTCCTTAATAGCTTCTATATAGGTAAGCCACCTCACTTGAATGCAAAGAAGCTAAGAGCTATACAGAGGGGAAAAAAAGGATTATATTAGAATAAGGATCTTGGAAAGGTTTTGTCTGAAAGAAAACACAGCAAGAAATGGACTCAGTATTTTTGAGGTTATCATTTGGGACAGAAAAGTAAAGTAGGAGCATGCAAATCAGGAGAAAGCCATCATTTCTTGGACAAGATGATGTACTAAAACACTTGAATATACAAAATCACATACGGAAGTTTGTTTGTAGGTTTTGTTTGTGTCAGTATGATATAATGAAATCACAGATAAATTGCTTTGGGATTAAGATTGTGTCGAAGTGTATCTACACAGCTGCCATGTTTACTTTCATGGTCAAGGCTTTTTTATGGTCTTAGCTAACTCAGTGATTCTGTACAGATGGCCACAGACATGCCTACCAAAATCCCATTGCAAGAATGGAGGAAACTGTGAGGAGTTGGACAAGGATTCCGGAAACTTATGTACCTTGCATTAGTGAAGAAGAAAAGGCAAGAAAACATGTGTAGCTAGATATGTCAGCAAATATAGCCACTGACTGGATAACTAGATGAAAACAGAAAATAGAGAAATAGAAAAAAGAAAATAGAAAGAGTAAAATAAATTTGAAAATCAGTATCTGTGAAAACACTGAGATGGTTTAGACAAAGGGAATAGAAAGGGTCTTGGTGTTATGATGTTGTGCCTGAATTTGAGACTGGGGTAATAAAGAAGCTTAAGAAGTAGCAAGACAAGAAGCTAAAGCAGTAGCAGAAGTAAAGGACAAGGAGTAAAAGATGGGAAAAATGGGGTGAAAAGTTGACTCATCAAGAGTTTTTCTAATCAGATGCTTCCATTCATTTTCTATAATAGAACCAGAAATTTCTATATCTCACTAATCTCACAGATAACGAGAGTCTATGAAATGTACCAATGTTATATGTATGGCACAATAATATGCTATGTAAATAAGAATGTGCATTTATAACATCCTAAATTAAAGTTGCTACGTAAGCTTCCTCAGGGAATTTTATAACTTTCCAGGCCTATACTACTTTGAAAGGACTGTTTGTTTTTCTGTTGTTTTGCTTTTTGTATGTGATCTTATGATAAATTGTGATTCATTTTTTACCTTTTCAATTAATATTTAAGTATTTCTTATTAGTATAATTATGATATGATAGAATCATAGAATCCTTAAGGCTGGAAAGGACCTTTAGGGGTCATCTAGTCCAACCTCCCTGCACCTGCAGGGTCACCTAGAGCATGTGGCACAGGGCTGCATCCAAGTGAGTTTTGAAGATCTCCAGGGAAGAAGACTCCACAACCTCTCTGGACAACCTGTTCCAGTGCTCTGTCACCCTCACTGTCAAGAAACTTTTCCTTAAGTACCTGTGGAACTATTGATGCTTCAGTTTGTGGTCGTTTCCTCTAGTTCTATCAGTGGCCACTACTGAAAAGAGGTCGGCCCCATCCTCCTCACTGCTTTCCTTGAACTATTTGTCATATATATATATATATGAGGCACCAAAAGTTCCACAGGAACTTGAGAAAAACTTTTTGACAGTGAGGGTGACAGAGCCCTAGAACAGGCTGCCCAGAGAGGTTGTGGAATCTCCTTCTTTGGAGATCTTTAAAACCCGCTTGGACGCAGCCCTGTGCCACGTGCTCTAGGTGACCCTGTGTGAGCAGGGGGGTTGGACTCGATGACCTCTGAGGTCCCTTCCAACCTTAAGCATTCTATGATTCTATGATTCTATATGTATATCAGATCCCCTCTCAGCCTTCTCTTCTTCAGGCTGAACAGGCCCAGCTCTCAACTGAGAGAGCTGGGCCTCTCTCATCTTAGGGCAGATGTTCCAGGACCCCGAAATATCACCAACTACCATTAACTTTCAGAATGAGAAGAATGAAACAAAAAAAATCATACATGCCCTGTTAAAATCCTGATGAACATAAAGGTAACTGAAATAGCACTGTGACCCATTAAGTACACTTATCTAACTCTAACTGTTAACACATGAACAGATGCTTCCTATGTATAAAAGCAATTTAGTGAATAAGTAAAATGCTACTGCAAAGATTTTATGAAAATATAATAGGAAATGTGTTTTATAAAGGCATAAAATAGAAAGCAGCAAAATTTTTCTTCATACTGATGAGTTAGATGTTATCCTGATATGCTTTATAGTGTGTATAATGTGGGTATAAATTATAAGTTAAGGTCCAGATTCTACTGAAGCAGGTACCAACTTACCCAGACTAGTCTTCACCTCCTAAGAGTACCTTACTCAATGAATAAGTGCTAAGGTCAGTGAGGCTATTCTAGTCTTTAATGGTTTTATACTACACCATAATCAAACCATCAGCATGCTTCAAAGCCCTACTTTTGTTGCGTGCTCATTGACTTTGTAGATTGTTGCCCAATACGAAGATATCAAAGTTTTGCTCTTTTGGAGTGCCCTCTTTAAACTGATGAGATATTTCCACAGGAAAAGGATTACTCACTGTGAATCAAGACAGTAGACTCTGGCCCTCATTATAGGAATAGCCTCTTTTCATTCTTCCTGTACTCTCCCCAAGGGTATAGGGTTGATGATAGGGGAGGGAACACACAGTGATTGTACTCATGTGGGAAAAACAGCATACTGTCAAGAAAGATATTCTCTAAGTAGTGCTCCAGCATTTTTTGCATTTATACAATAAAACATAGCTCATTCAAAATGCAAATCTAAAAGACATAAGCCTCAGCACAGCCACTTGTCAGAGAATGAAGCAGAAGTGTTTACTTTTTTTTTTCTCTACTCTGAGGAGTAATTTATAACAACAATATTCATTCTGTCTAAGTAGTCCCTGGCACCAAAGTATGCATATCAGCAATTGTAATATACTCATTCACTATTGGCACTTCAGGCCAATAAAGTTTATTTCACTTGGAGTGCTGACATGGCTGTCTGCAAACAAGGCTCTGAAAACTAAGACAGCTGGAACACCATTACAGAATATTGACTTTCTCTTTTTTTTCTTTTTTTTTTTTTTTCATCTTCATCCCTTTGGTTGAACTGTAATGCATTTAAGACTACCAGTCACTTCCCAAAATGTAAAAGCAAAACTGGAAAAATCTATTTTTATATTTTCCTCCAATAATACCCCAAGCAATGTAAAACAGTAAGAAGATTAAATTGTGTAATAGACATCGGAAAGAAATAAAGGTTTGTACACTGCTTATATGATCTTACAGGAGATGTCATAAAGGCTTTTTATGATTTTAAAGCTAGCTATGTAGGGAGAGACTATTAATAATTTATGGCCTTTGGCAGGATCAATATCGCTAATTTGTTATGTCTGCAGAACTAATTCCAATTCCTATGTGAGCTGAAGACTTGAAAAGTTGAAGTAACAATTTAAAAAGAAAAGCATTTATAGGGATTAAGGCGAATTGATTGATTCTGTCTTAACGTTAAGAAGAATTGATAGTCTAAGAATAAGTTTAGGACATTCTTTTACAGTTGTAGCCTATGCAACTTGAAGAACTTGCTGCTAACAACTGATGAATATTTGACTGTATCATTAATAAAAAATGCTTCAATTAGCTCCCTTCTGAACTGTTTCTGAAATAGAGACTTTTCAGAAAGATTTTCAAACAATTGCTTTGCAAGGTCATTAACCTAATACATATCTGTAGACTAAAGTAAAAGGCAAGCCTGAGGTCTAGACAAAGGGAAAGGCATGTGGGAAGACACCAGTCTTCCTTTCTCTCTCTCTCTTTTTCTCTGAGCTATTGTAATCATTGAGCCAAGTAAGTTCATCCTAGAGGAACAATGGGTGCTCTTCATAGAGAATTTTATGCTGGCTCAAGCTCTATAGGAGGATTTACCCTAAAGGATAAATGCTGTGACCTCCTATGTGGAAACCAGTGGTTCCTCCTTTTGAGTCTGATAAGAGCAGAAAGCAGCCACATCTTCTTTTCTAGTGAAAAGTGATGGACCAAGTAGAAATCTATGATGCAGAAATACCAAAAGATGCTGCCCTTCTCCTCCATCTGCTGCCTGAAGTGCTCTGCTGTGCTAAGCTAACAATCCTGGGTGTGAACCTTCCTCAAATGACTGAGTGAGTTGGGCCTGTTTTCTCTGGAGAAGGGAAGGCTGAGAGGGATTAACATGTATAAGTTCATGAAGGGGGAATGTAGGGAGGAAGGGGTCAAGCTGTTCTCAGTGGTGGCCAGTGACAGGACAAGGGGCAACGGGTGTAAGTTACAACACAGGAAGTTCCATCTCTATGTGAGGAGGAACTTCTTTACTGTGAGGGTGACAGAGCCCTGGAACAGGCTGCCCAGGGAGGTGGTGGAGTCTCCATTTCTGGAGATCTTCAAAACACACATGGATGCTGCCCTGTGCCCCGTGCTCTGGGTGTCCCTGCTGGAGCAGGAAGGTTGGACTAGATGATCTCTAAAAGTCCCTTCCAACCTTAACCATTCTGTGATTCTGTGGAATGACAAACCTTCCAACAGCAGCCTCTCTTTCTCAGATAACTGTCATTGCAGTTACAGGGCAGGCCTTATTCACTGATCTTTTTCATTGATCTGCATTTTCAGGATTTTAGCATTAGCATGTTTTGCCTTCAGGTCATTTTTTTTGGGACAGCATACCTAACTCTTTGCTGTTTTGTGGACTGGTTGTCTGCAGCATAATACCAGGCAAATACCTTTTTGCACCATGAATAAAGATAGAAATAGGTTGTGTTATACCCAACAGAAATAACAACAACAACTGGATCGCAATCCAGAGGAAATCTCCAAGAGAATATAGTGGTCAAATTGACCTGATGTGTTGGGTAGAATTATTAAATAAAGATCAGAATTTATTTAGCTACAGCAAAATAATTGAGGTATTATTACCCAAATGACAGTTTATTATCTGACAATGACAGAGTGTTAGAGTGGGTTCCACTTCATAGAAAGATGAATCAAAGTTTAAAAAAATGTGGCAAAATGTTTATATAACACAGAATCTTTGGATATTTTATCACTTTACAACACTACACGATTTAGAGGAATTATAGCTTTCAGAATACAATTTCAAGAATTTCAGTGTGGATCTGCAATGCCTGGTACAAAAAATATATTATCCTAATATAGTTAAAATGTAAGTGTAAGTGCAGTTCTCAGCTGCTGAGAAAAGTCAGTGAAGCCCAACTATTCCATTTTTCAGTTAATCTCCCACTTCAACTCTGGGAGGAATGTTGGTCCAGTTTCTCAAATTGTTTTGGAGAAGTTGGTTGCCTTTTTCTCACAAGTGTTGAGTTTTAAAGATGAGTAGGCATTGATTTGCTTTTCTAAATAATTACATGCTTTATTTCTTTACAAGTATCTTACTAGCCCTAATATAAATACATATTGTATATATATTTATATACTTAGAAAGCAATAGAGTTGTTTGTAGCCCAACACCTGGTCTGCATGACTTGTCTAATGTGCCAGATAGCATCCTGGAGATCAAATGGTTATGCTACATGCAGAAATCTTAAATAGGTTATTTACTGCAAGAAATTGAATAGCCACAGCAAAATACAATGTTTTTCATCATGTATGAAGAAATTCCATTTCCAATTGCAATGATATTGGGTTTATTTGATTTAATACATTATATAATGTCAAAGAAAAGAATTCTTTGCAATAGTGGATGAAATTCTGGCATTACAAAAGGATAACCACTATCCTTGGTTACTTAACAGGAATACATAATCTTTATGCATCTCATTTACTCTCTTATACAAAAGAAATAAAAAGGCACAGATGTACAAGTATTCTATTTTTCATATATTCTTTGAAATTATATACATAATTACAAATGCAAAACCAAGGAGAATCATACCCAGGATGTAGAGAACATTCATTTTGAATTTAGGGTAAGAGTAAATGTGAAATATTTAATTGACAAAAGGCGTGAAAGCAACATTGATGGAAAATCCTCCCCAATGTAATCTGCTAATGAATAAATGGCAACTATCAGAAGTACTAATTATAATGCAATTATCTTTTTTTTTTTTCAAAATAACTTTATGACTTTTATTATAGTCCTAGTATGTCAATGTGCCTCTCACTGATGATTTCACCTGTTTTTTTTGGCTCATATTGTGTGATTTTTTTAATAAAATATTGAAAATTAAACAAATAGGTTGCCAAGAAAATTGGGAGCTTTTCAGTCAGGCTAAAATTCAGAGCTAATTTTACATAAAACAGCTATACTCCAGCATTCCTCTGACATTTCAAAGAACATGATTCTAAAGTTGCAACAGACGTCTATAGTGCTTCTACTTTTTCCCTCTATATTCTATATTTCCTCTATTTTCTTGGCATAGTACCAACATATAGCAACTCCCATCTTACAATAACTCTCTCAATTAAAGGGTCTCATCAGACCTAGTACTTCAGGAACTATGTCATAGAATTTGTATATTAATAGAAAACTTAATGACAAATTAAGCAAATTAATTTATTAGCAGGAAAAAAAAAGATGATTAACAGAAAGTAGCACTATCCCAATATCCTTATGTTCCAATACAGACAACTGAAAGGCTAAAATAAACCAGCTGGTGAAAATAATTCCAGCTACATCTAAAATAAAATGCAACTTTCAAAGTGGTGACAAGATTCTAACAAGAAATGGTCAACACTTTTCAATAGCTGCTGTTTGTCAATAGCAAATAAACAACAAAAACAACAACAAAAACCACAGCTGAATGTTGTCCCAAATCATTAGATTGAAATCAGGGTATTGTATTTTGTGTTAAATTCAGAAAATGATAACTTTAATTCAAAAGTCTAGGTTTCTTGATGTGTGTTTGGGTTTTTTTGCCACTTTAAATGCAATGGTAAAACCTTTGGATTGTTGTGGTTCTAGAAATTGTTTTAACTGATCTGGGCTGCAGATATAAGTAAGAAGATCCAGGTGACTTAGTGCTGTTTTTATACATTATATTTTAAATGGTAATAACAAAATCCTGAAAACTTGCTGAAAAGGTAGTTTTGTGTGGCACAAAACTCACAAAGGGAGATAGTGTAAATAATTCTAGTCTTCCTGGAAAACAAAGTAAGTTGAGAACAATATGAGCTGGTTTGGGAGGTTTTTACAAGACTTCTTGTAAGGAAAATTAACAGAGAAAGGAGGATTTACAATAGTCTGAAAATGAACCATGAAATTCACATTTCATAAGTGCAAATCCAGTATGATTTGATCATGTTGTAGTTCACTTCCAGCACCTCATTCATATCCTTTAAGTCTCAAGCAGTAGCTCTTGGGACAGTATGTAACCCTCAAACAGCTGGATTGCATCTCCCATAGCTGCATCTCGTCATGAGATAGAGAGGGCGTTTGGGGAGTTTCTGGAAAAATCAGAAGAGACAGCTCCCATCGTGAAACAGCACCAAAAGAGCCTTGCAGAGCAGATGTCATCTCCTATCTGCAAACTTCTGGAGCACACCCTGCCCCTGGTTTTCTCAAAAGAGTCTCCTTGGGACCACAAGCATTCGTGTAAAATAATGGTCTGTATAAACTCCTAGGAAAGGCCACCAGATGGTTAAACAATTTTTCTTTGTATCAATCTATATATTTATACCAAAGTGTAAACTATTTGGCCTGGTAGAAAAAAGAAATTATTAATTACCAAAAGTTTTAATTGCACTTCCTTTAAATCAATATAGAAATTTTAATTTATTTCTATTATCTTTACCTTGCAGAAGTCTTTGATTCTATTTTGTTAGCTGTTTCAATTAGTTTAGCTGAGTTAATCAATATATCATTTTCCATATACAGAATCAGCAAAGCAAGACCTTCTAAATTACAACACTAACTGAAGAATAGTCATTTTCAGCTCATTAGACTCAATATATAAAATTGTACTTGACTCACAGGCTTATAAATTTTTTCTCAGATGATAGAATTTTCCTACCAAATTTAGCTTAATAGTAGGTTATTTAGAGATAAGTTAGGAAACAATCTTCAATTTTCCACCAAAGACTGATAAGCAAATTTGTTTCACTTAGTTCTGCGTACGCTGAGAATATCTTCACATTTTCTAAGGGCCTAAATTGTGCAATTTAAACACAGTTCTGTGCTGAATGAAATTGCAGCACTGAGAGTCTTTTGGGGAGACAGAATATGCTGTGTGTAACTGTGAAGTAGAAGTATGGAGCAGTTCCTGTCATCATTGACCCTTCTTGCTCTTTTTGCATTCATTGTTTCCTGGTAAGCAAATAAGTTAATTACTTTGTTCAAAAACTCTGGATAGTTTTTGCCATCCACTCACCCATGTATATCTTAATAAAACTTGGGAAGAAGCTAATCTTACATATTGTAATTATTTTTGCTTTTTCTCCATTGTAGTTTTATTGCCTTAATAACTTGCAGTTTTGCAATGGATCACAGCAGTCCCACACATTGTGATATGTACATACCTGTGAGGCAAGAGCATTTTTCACTGTAAAATAAAATAAAATAAAATAAAATTTTTCCAGATGGAAATCTATATTTGTAAAAATACCAAGATCTGGGAGGATACATATTTTCCCAAAGGATGCCTTTTCTGTAAGGAAATCTCAGAAAAATTCTCCATTTCTCCTGAAGGCTGGTCATTTCATCTAAATAACTCTTACTACAGAGTTATTCTCTGTAGCTCTGTAGCTCTGTAGCTCTGTAGCTCTCTCTATAGCTCTGTAGTAAGAGTTACTAAGGCAGAGCAAGGGAGCCTGGGTGACTTGACCAGAGGGAAAGCAATTAGGCTACATTGCTAAACTGTAGTAATATGTTTTCTTGGCAGCAGACATACGTCTGTGGTTGCTGCCACATATAATGTGCCCTCTTAAAGACTAGAGGATGGAAAAACAAACAATTCAGTAAGTGTGCAGAACTGAGTCCCACACAGAGAATGTGCATTAGAAGACTACATTTTAAATATTTATTCATAATCTTGCTTTACCTCATTTCACATGTACTCAGACTTGCTGGTTAAGATACTCCAATTTAGATTAAGAGAGAGTCTAGTTCCTTTTTCGAAGTCTAGCTAAATCATACTGATTTCCCTTAATTCGGTGGCAAAATGTTGGAAAGAGCCAATAAGAAAATGTGGGAACAAGAACAGGACCAATTAAAAAATAATAAAAAACACAAGGATACAACAACAACAACAAAACAGGAATTATGGCTATACAAGGTACATGCTCCTGCAGCTCATAAGTGCCTTTCGTATCCCTCAATTCACATGCAAAGCTGTGTTAGAATTTTAAGACTGAAATACCCATTGCTCAGATATTTTAAAAAAGCACCTTTAAAATTACCTATATAAATTTAGTTCAGCCTTCTTGTATATTTACATTAGGACATTAACTTTAATTACATGTCCATGTACTCTTGTTTTTAAGGGTCTTTTACTGCTTAATGGATAGAAGATGAAAAGGATAGATGATTGCTCACTTTGAGAAGCTGTTTAAAGTTAATATATCAGTATGATTTCCCAGGCTTTACCAATATCCAAGATTTCTAAATATAAGCAGATTACAAATTTTACGTTTCCCTCTTCTTACGGTGTTCGATAGTATAGGCTATGTTTGTTGCTTTACAAATGTCCATAAATTTGTTTTTGCAACACCCCCACCTTCTCCAATTCATCAAGAGAGTTATAACCTCTGTTTCACAAATGGGAGAGAAGAAAAGAGTGGAGAGGTTATATATTTTAAGGTCAGGATAACCTCTGGATACCCATTTGGGACATTTGCTTAAATTTCCAGAGAAGTTAATGGTACAGAATTCCTAAGATTGTTTGGGTTCTGGTTAAGTTCAGTTGCAGTCCAGAGAGCAGAGCGTTTCCCTTAGGCGGAAATCTTACCTTTTCTTTCTGAAGTCTCCTTTTATCACAAATAGCTTCTTTTAATAGTTAGGCCTGATTCATGACTGGAATATGCCTCTCCTATGCACTGAATGAGCTAGGATTCTTGTGGAAACGTTCACATAACTAAAGGCTATATGATGATGCATATGCATATGGAGGCTGAATTAATATTACATTGATAATTTTAACCTGACACTTTGTAACTTGTGAGTACTTTACTTTTCCACCTTATATTTTCTTTTCTTATGTGTTGGCATGAATCTGTGTACACGTTGTGTAAATGTCTATGTCTATGATTTCCTTTTAGATTCAATCTAAAAATACAGACATCCCATTACAAGGCTTCATAGTGCATCCCCAGGGATCATGAGTAGGGTTGAGGGTCATGAGCTAGAGGAGAAAATGATGGCAATTGCAGGCTTTTATCCTCTGTGCACAGGAACTAAGTGCAAATCTTTCCCACATAAAACATTTCTATCAGTAACTAAAGGAAGAAAATTGCCAACAGAGGATATTTGGAATTCAAATCTTGGCATCAATTCTAGATTGTGTCAGGAGCTACTGTTCACCCCAACCTAGATTCATTTCACATAGCCTCGTCATCATCTAGCTGCCATTTCACCCTCCCATGCTCTTCTTCCATACCTAATCTTTATTACTCACTTCTGATTCAGATAGTTTCCTTTATCATTGATTCTTTTCAAACAGTTAAATCAGAAAAAGTCTTGCTAGTGTTGCTACCATCTCCTTTTCACAAACATTTTCCTCCAGCAGTTGCTCAGCTGCATTTTACATAAGTTTTCCAAATACTATACTTGAAGTCTGCTGAATGTATTAGGTTCCAGTTTTATTCCCTCAGAAAGTTATCTAATCTCTATGGTCATTCTCTTCTAGCAAACCAGATGCCATTTCTTACTCTCTTCCTTGATCTACTCTCTTTTCCTTGTCAGACCAGGATGAACCTCCAGTCACTCACAGGTAAGTCTTGATACAGCAGACTAGACATTCTCCACAGCAAATCTCAAGAATCTTTGCTTTCCTCAGGCAACCAGTCTCATGATTGAGCAATCTAATTTTCCATTTTCTGTCAATCCCATTCCTCCTCTTCTTTCGTCATCTGTTTTTCTTCTTCAATATATTCTTTTCCCTCCCTCATTCTCCTGCCTTGTACTTTTCCTTATGCTGTTCGAGGAGCTGCCTGAGAGAGGCCAGAGGCAGATTAATCAGACTACAAGATGGGCAAGTTCATTGCTTGTGGTTCTGCTACAATGCTGTATGTATAATCACATACTGGTTTTCTAAATAATTAGCCAAAGAAGGCCTCACAGAGATGCTGCAGACAGAGATACTGTCCACGCAAGAATACACCAATAAGGGTAGGAGGCTTATGCAGGATGAAGGCTCCTGCTAAACAGCAGATGCACAGGAAAGGAGAGCTAAAATATACCTATTTATGGAACGCTGTTTGATCCTATGCTATATGATATAGAAAGTATGTAAAAGTTGGGGAACAGGTATAATAGCAAATAGAATTATCTTGACCTCTATAGAAAATGGAGGGTCAAAAACCTTTTAAGCTTTTAATGGCTTTGGAGATCCTTCATGATGTGATGCCAATACACTGCAAAATCATACATGAGCAAGTGATTGTCTGTTGTACTATGAATATGTACTTTAAATGCTGGACTGTGTTTATGGTCATCCTTGGAAAGAAAATGGTATTGGAAACTCTGCACAGCAGATTTGTCAGCTCCAAGGTCTGTAAGATTACAACAGCTACAAAATGGTTGAACAAACAAATGCTAAATAAACAGGTTCAAGCTCAGATAAGCGATTAAAAACAACTACTGCATTTAATGGGTTTTCTGAGTTCTCAGGTTTGATCTATTAACTCTAGACAGACTTAAAACCTAGACAAATCTGTGCAGTTTTCCTGAGGCACAACCCTGACATAAAGGCTTTTCCTCTTTCCTTCAAATAACTTTTACTTTCATTTAAAGGGAAGGATTCTCTTGTTTAATATGAACAAAGAAATATATTTTTTCTCAGGATTAATTCTCAGGAATCATTCCAACTTAAATTAAAGTGTATATAAAAATAGTATAATTCTACCTAAGAAAGGCAAACAACTTATGAAATGTCAGCTCAATTACTTAAAATACGGCAAAATTATAGGTGGCAGAATGCAGTATCTTATAAGGAGAATCTCTGTGTGACTCTAATAAAAGATACTATTACCACTTCCATCTCTATCAGTGCAGCTAATTTAGAGTGCTCTGTTCTTAGAAGCTGGTTTTACCTGTTTTGGAATTGTTTCTACCTTTTGTTTTCCATTTTTTTAACCATTAAGGGAAAAAAAAATAAAAAAAAAAAAAAAAAAACCTTACTGATTAAGTTGAAATTATAAGAGAGAAAAGGGCTGCATACAAAATCACAATTAATGAAAACAGAGCTGTAGAGATACTCAGCAGCAATTTCAATCTCTTTGTATAGATACAGAAAGGGTCTATGCAGAACAGATTATAGTGATGTGACTCATTTTTTGTGCACCTACCTACCCCAAAAACCTCAGAAGCAGCATTCTTGATTTCTCTAATGTAAGCAAATTCACATATGGATGGATTTTCTACCTACAAAACCTCTCAATTTGGAGCTTAAAATATCGAGCTCCCAGATGGATATATGGAAATATCCCTGTGTACTAGGAATCACAGAATCACAGAATGGTTAAGGTTGCAAAGGACCTCTAGAGATCATCTAGTCCAACACCCCTGCTCAAGCATGGACACCAAGAGCATGTGGCACATGGTTGCATCCAGGCAGGATATATGGAGATGATACAGTAGGGCATGTTTTGATAGTTTTGTTTTTTTCTTCTGAAAAATTTAAAGAGAATTCTAAATGCTTTTGTAAACCCTTTCAAAATTCTGCTGTCTAAGATCTTGTCTGCAAAGGAATTTAAAAAATAGCTTAACTATTGGGCTAAGGGTTCATATCCCTTCCATAGCCCAGAATGTGTGTTCCTTTTTTTTTTATCTCATCCCAGCACAGCTTGTAGTGTCATAGAACTAAGGCTGTAATTCTCATGTAAAATTTTCAAAACACTGCCTTGCCAGCACACTTTTTCCATTATCCCACTCCCATGCAAACCTTGACATGGCCTGGGTTGTGAGACCTGGTCAAACTCTAACAGCTGAATGTAAAACAGATCAGGGGAGAGTGGAAAATCAAACAGTAGGAAAGATCAAGGAGAGCTGGGAAGATACAGGTGACAGGGCTCTCAC
This sequence comes from Nothoprocta perdicaria, assembly GCF_003342845.1. NCBI lineage: Eukaryota > Metazoa > Chordata > Aves > Tinamiformes > Tinamidae > Nothoprocta > Nothoprocta perdicaria. Next base: position 1,632,718 of record NW_020454305.1, read on the forward strand.
AAGCTGATAACCTTGGACGGATCTTTTTAGTGTATCTGTCTAAATTTCTTTTATCAATTTTGCTACAGGATTAAATACTTTGTTTTGGGAAAAAAAATAAAAACAAAATGATATGTAATATATACCAGTGGCATTTGGAAGATTAGAACACATTTAAATGCTAGACTTTTTGTCTGCCTAATTTAAATTTGTTTTCCTTCCTATAATATATGTGTGCATACATATGAACATATATACTTATATGTGCATACATAAGCTATTTTGCATGCATAAGCCTGATTTGCACACTGATAGCATAGTCAATTATTTCCACTGAAAAGTGTTTGAATTCCTTCTCTCAAATGTAGCTATTTACATATGGTCTCAAACCTCACATTATTTAATATATTTATCTTCACAACACCCCTTACAGCTACCGTAGTTGAAGAACTAAAGAACAGAAAGCCACAAATTAAGTGATTGGCACAAGAGCAAGGTTTCAGATGGAATAAGAACCAAAACAGGATGAACAAGGGCTTCAAATTCTTCCTGTCTCTTGGTATTAAAATAAAGATACAATAAAACACAGTTTTAAACTTAAATATGAATATATTTTATATCAGAATGGATATCCTCTAAATTAAAAGCCTATAATTCAAAATGATTCCTAATCCTTCACATTTCTTAAGCCTTAAATCATAAAGAAGTAGAAATTTGTTCACAAGCCTCCAAAACTAATGTGAATAAGGTGCTCTTTTAAAGACATAATTTAGATAGATAGACTGTTTCCTACTTTTATCCCCAATTCTTAGGCTTCTTCCAAATTCTGCTCCTCATCACTTAAGTGAAAGTATATTACCTTAAAGCGTCGTCTCACTGACTTTGTGCAAATCCATACTAATTACAGTGTTCAAATTGTATTTCACTGTCACAACAGCAGATTAAAAAAAAGAAATCAATGTAATGCTGAAAAAAGCATCAAAAATAATGACAAGAAGAATAAAAAGGAAATAGGGATGATGGGAAGTTAAAAAATAAGTTCCTACATGTAAGCTTGATTTAAATATTCTGTTCTCAAGTGACTAAAGTTTTTTATCATCTTACATCAGAGGTTATAGATATTGTCTACTATTACCCTTTAAAAAGCTCCAGAGGCTCATATCTCAGCTTGGTTTTCCAGAGACATGTACTTGTTTTTTTATCATGAATAGGCACCTATTGGCATCTTTCTACCTAGGTCTAAGAGAATGTGGTCTGAAAGGCTGCATCTGACAAGACGTCTGGTACTGTTTCAATGACTGTCTGAAAGCTCTTTGCCCAGTCTTCAGGCTTTTCATCTTGCTTTTTTTCCCAGAGGGGAACTCAAGTACACAGGGTTGAAGAGAACCACAACATACTTAAAGACCAAGATCTGAATGCTCCCAGAGAGGGACCAGCCTGAAAATTAAAAAGTCTTTTGCTAACAGATGGTCTTTCATGTGATAGATGAAACATATGGATAAGGGAAGATGGAGTAGTTTTTAAAGCTATTGCCTCTGCTGAATTATTTCTGAGCTGAATAGAAGATTTCACTTTACATTGCTCTCAGAAGTATTAAAATACTTATGGAAATATAAAAGAAAAGGAAGAAATGTCTTAGTGCATTTGTTTTGCTTTTGTATAACTAGCTTTTCCATCACAATCCAATTTACTCATGCTTTTAATCTGCTACAAAAATACATTGTTATGTTCACTGCATATTTTTAAACACTTATCTCCCAAAGATCTTTATGCAGACATTGCTGGATGTTCTCTGTTGTATTCTGAGTGTTGCACATAGCTCAAGAAGTCCTATTCTTTCATCCCGCACAGGTCAAACTGGCTGCTCTCAGCCAACTGCTCAGCTGCCCAAAGGCCCAGCGTGAGGATCTCCAGCTTATGTGAGGTTATGCAGATATCTGTGCTGTCACCTGTCTTGTGTAATGTGTACACGAGGATGCCTGGGTAATTAGAACGAAAATCTGTGTGGCACTGACTGCACACAGATCAATGTTTCTTTCTCAGCAAACCAGCAAACCCAGATGGCACCGTGTCTCTCCCTTCGCAGTGTCTGGGTGTGATTGCAACTTGGCACTCGGTGCAGACAAAAGAGAGATTATGAAGGGAGAGGGCAGGGGGAGGAGGGGGCAGTGAGAAGGAATGGAAGGAATTGTTTTTGCTCCTGCAGCCATCACTATGCTCATCCTTATCAAATAAGCTCATAGTTTAGAGCTGTGTCATGTAGCCAATTGTTCTTGGATCTTCCAGTGTCATCTGGGGTCAAAGCTATGCCTTTCTGCAGCATTTTTATTTTGGTGGATACTAAAAGAGGTTAGTTCCATAAGTACTTCAGCATGCAGGTCAACGTGCTAATTGAATTCTGTATATGCTTGGGTTGCACTCCGTGAGAGACAGGCTTTCCCTGTGCATACCTGATGGGTGGCAGTTCATCTTAGATGCATCACTCAAGAGATCAGTTGAGCAAGCCTTTGGTTTAATCCTGCACAAGGTGCTATCTCCATGTCCTGCCATGTCCTCCATGTTAAGGGTGGAGGCAATGGCAGTTAATCAGTGGACAAAGTGTGCACTTCTTTAATATAGCTCGGTATGAATTTCATAGTTGGTGAGGCTTTACAAAATGTGAGGAAAACTCTTCATTCTAAACTGAAAATAGCCCATGTAGACATATTCTTATCTTATATGACGTGATTTCAGAAAAGTATGCTATCTAAGAAAAAGTGAGCTCATTCCTTTGGCTGCTCTGAGATGACTGAAACCAGAGAACCTCTAGTTATCATGTCAGGGATTTTGAGCTACTAATCTCTCTTTCCAGGAGCACTTACTCATTCAGACTTGACACTGCTACAATGCCATCACATGCCTTGTATCTTGCTATCTTGGGACTGTCATAAGGCTCCTGACTGCCTGTAACATAGAGTTTAGATGTATGCTGAGTGAACCATTAGTCTGTGACTTAGTCCATATTACCCTCATGCCTGTGGATCAGTGGAGCGTTTTTGTATGAGTCTTAAAGAAACAGTGCTCAGGGAAAGGAATCTTAACCCAATCATTTCTGTCAATTTATCTGACTTTACTGAAACATTTTTCTTCTACACAAATTTTGACATGATTCAGAATTTCACTAATACATATTCAATGTCATTAGAATTCAGATAAAATTCCTACACCTAGGAATATTTATAGAGAAGAATATCAACCACAATATAAGGATTGTGCTGATCTTATCCTTCACCATTTGAAAGAAGAAATAAGAACTTTAGATCTAAGAATACTGGAAAAGGATAGGAAAAGAGGAAGGGAGGGAGGGAGGGAGGGAGGGAAGGGAGGAAGGGAGGAAGGGAGGAAAAGAGGAAGGAAGGAAGGAAGGAAGGAAGGAAGGAAGGAAGGAAGGAAGGAAGGAAGGAAGGAAGGAAGGAAGGAAGGAAGGAAGGACTGCTTTTCATGTTAATTGTCTCTCTACTCAGTCATTAGTAAACAAAAAGTGATATACAGCCATCTACATCAGCAACTTTTTTTTTTTTTTTTTTTTTTGCTTTCCAGGAGTTTGAGTTAAATATATATTTATTATGTAAAGCATTAGACAATGTTATTTTTTCCTGGAAATATGATATTCAACAAACAAGAATAAGATACTGATAATGAAGTGAAAGTATCTGCTTATTAAGGCTATGCACACAAACATGCACAAGAAGCAGTCCTGGTAGCCATGTACAAGTTATTGTTGGGGCACAGAAAACTGAGGTACACAGAAGTTCCATATTCAGTAATTGACTACAAGGTCTAATTCTTCAGGTCCTACTGGGAGTTCATGAGGACACACATCTGGCATAATGTTAATCATATTTGTTCTGACACACAGCAGTACACTGACTAGTTCCCTTGGCACATTACTTTCTATTATCCTATATAAAAATGTCTGACACCTTCAAAATGCTAATGAGAGATATAACAATTTTTACAAGAGTTTGGATGGCTTCCAAATATTGTTAAATGTTCTCTGCTGTGAAATATACTCACTACACAGTTATAAACATAATATGTTAACTTACTTCATTGTTGCAAGCTTTGTAATCTGTACTGACAGGGATGAAATGTGAATAGATGGACAAATGTCACTAAAATACTGGTTTATTTTTACTTCTTTTGCCCAATTACTTGTTTTTCTTCAACCATTTCTTATATCCTAATTGAGCCAAATGAACTATCTTTACAGTAGCTACAGTAGTTTGCACCATTGAAGAGTCTGGTCTGTTTTACCTTTGAGTCAGAAAATGAAATTATAATTGGATTATAGGAATAAAACTCTAATCCATTTGGAGTGTGAAAATATTTTTTTCTCTCTTATTACACTGTCTTAGAATGCTTTAATATTATGTCACTTCCCATTCTCTTTTAAGCATTTTCCTCAGAATAGCTACAATTTAAGTATAATCTGTCTTTATTGCAATCATAACAGAGACCACAGTATTCTCATCTGACTATAATGGGAGTCACATACTTATGATCTATATTAACAGATTTACCTTTCAAGATGTAGGCTCAGGATTAGTGCTGTGATATATTATTCTCTGAACTAAATTATCCATGAAAAAAAAAAAATTACAAATGGAGATTTGCTTTTTATTCATACTAAATTGATTGAATGAGTGAATGAGCAATAGAAAAACAAAGGAAAAAGAAGGAAGAACAGAAAGAAGAAAAGAGGAAAGGAAGAATAGAAAGAAGGAAAAAAAGACTAAGCAGATAGCAGTCAATCTTGAAGCCTGACCAATTTCTAGGAAACAGATCTACTTCACGCTACAATTAGATAATACTACTGGCTTCCTTAAGTCTTCCAGTTATTTATGGAATATATAGTCGCTTGTAATAAGCAATGAAAATAGTATTATTGAATAAATCTAGTGCTACATTTCAGAAACATAGAATGAAACATCATTCTCTGGGATAACGAACATCTAGTTTTTGCAAAGTGAAACCCAAACCTTGCTGAAGTAAATACTCATTTCATTTTCAGAAAAGACAAGACTTGAGTGTTGATTCCACATATTTTTGGAGTTTTACACCTATTCTTTTTATAACTGTATGGAGACAAGATAGATCCTGTGGACAGGCTAATGGACAGTACTCTAAACAGATCCAATATTGTTTACATTGTTTTGTAGTGGATATGTAAGACACTGATTTTGCAACATGGCCAAAAATGTGACGGGATATTGGTTGCTGTGACAATAACACTAGTAAGAAATGGAACACTCCGAAGCAAATTCAATCCTACATGCTGTACTATTGTCTAAGAGAAAGTAATATAACTCAGTAAAAATAGCTTTCTAATTAATGATTACATGACTTTCAAGATAATGAAAAAGACAAGAAAGTCTGTACATTCCTGAATAAACTTCAATCTTCATATACAACTCATAGAAATGTTTTATATTCTTTATTCTTTGTGATACACCACAATATTAATGTTGAAAACATTTCAAACTATAGAGTACAATGTACACATTGCAGAAGATGTAACAGTGCTTGTAGCATAACAAAGGAAAGATAAATTTTAAAAACACAAAATGCTTAGCCAAGGTAATCATTTTTACAACATCAATAAAACATTAATTGCACCTTGAAAAGTATGCAGTAAATTGAATAATGTAGCTCTTAAAAGTATCCCGTCTTGATATCCAATACAATTATTAGTTAATTAATTTCTTATTGTGTTCACTGTGGAATTTTTGTTTTGGTGTTGCTGTAAACAGGGGATATTTAGTGCTGTAAATGAGAAATATTTCATTAGATTTCTTTGATTTTATACATGAACAATGAAAAATACAATTTCTAAACAAAACCTTGTTTTAGGTATCTCTAAGGGCTCAGTTGTTGATCTAAGGACTCTGACAACCAGACCCTGCTGAGTTTTGGTACAGAGACTCCTAATGTTTCTGTTCTCACCTATTTGTACTGATCTGCCAAAGGTCAGTGCATTAGTAGCAGACTTAGAAAAAATGAATGAATATCTACACCTTAGTCCTCACAGTTCACAACCCAGCACACCATCTCAATTTAACCTTCTGTAATGCTTTCAGCTACAGCTTCAGGCTTTGCTCAGACATTGCTGCTGTGTGGATATATTTTATTGACTCTGCCATGGGAACTAGTTAGGAGTGGTCACTACTAAAGTCCTGTCCATAAAAATCACTAAAACTCGCTGTGGGTAAAAATTTCAGTTCTGCAATGCAACTATTTACCTAGCATGATCACAAACACTTGAATGTGTTTTATAAGATTATCAAATAATTAATGAAATGATGTTCCTGGTGCATGAGGGCTGACAGAGAGGTCTGTTCTGGAAGGTTTTTGAACAGTTTCTTAAGTCAAACACCCAAGTGGTTTTAAAGCCTTTGTAGAAAATGTCATTTTGGCGTTGCATTGCCTGGCTATAGGCATTGAAGCTGTAGCACTATTAGTTTGGTATAACTATTCCAGGAGCTTAGCAAATATAAGTCATTGGAAAGTAAGAGAAAGTCAGTGACCCTCACACTAAGTTCATATACTGATAACTTATTCTTAAACTGCATACCTGCTGAGTATAAACTATTGCTTCATTGCAGCTATGAGATAGACAAATTGCTGCAAAAAGTAAATGAATTCTGATAAGAGAATTCAGCTGAATCAGTAGTGAGATAATTACACGTGATGGGACTCCTTCCAGCTCAATGCAATATTGGCACATGAATGAAGTATTGAGGCATGAGAAAGGGATACCATTAGGGATGGATGGATATTTTTTCATTAGATATATTGCTTGGTGAGGTCTTCTTCTATGCACTGAACAACTATTTAAAATAAGTTGGTTCATATTCAAATGTACCTACTTAAATGCTGTTCATTAAGTAATGTATTTGAAAAGTAGCAACAGGCATTAATTGGACAATTTGCTAAATCTTTCTTGCAAATATTTGAACAATTTGGGCTCCAGTTCTGCAAAAACTTCTGTCTACTTTTTGGCATTTATGTTCATGTGAATTCCTAATGAAAAAAAGAATCCTACAAGAGGTTACATTTATACTAGCAAATTTAAGTAAGCCCATGACTGTTATACGACTTTGACACAAGCAGGCATGAAAAGGTCTACTTTCATGTTGCTAAACACGCTCCGTATTAGGGGAAGCTACACGCAAGCTACAGACAGAATGGTTCTGGACAATGCAACTTGCTGCACTATGATTAAGAAAGAACTGCAATGTTGTATAAATGTTATTTCCTCTCACTGTTTATTAATGCCACTTAATGTCATTTTTGTGTCTACTGTAGATAGAAAGTAACTCAAGGTGCATTTTTATTTCATTTATAGGATACCATCAGTATATAGATATTTTTTTAGTTCCTGTTTGATATGTACTTATGGAAACAAGTAGAGATATTAAAGTTTTTTATTTAGTCCTTTGGGAGCAGACAGCGCATCCTAATTTTGTGCAGTTTAGAGCATTCCTTACTGTGTCAGTTAGCAAGGCCTCTAAGGAGAAGAAAACCATGGCAGAATGCCTATAACCATCTGGATGAGTATGTGACATGATGGCAAATGAATCAGTGGAACAAAACATGAGGTATCTGTGCTTCTTGGATGGGCATTACTGAGGCTTTTGTGCCTGGGGGTCCCTCATGGACAACACTAAATAAATAAACAAAACGTAAACTTTAAACCAGAGACTAAACTATAAATCTGAGCAGACTTAAAACTTAAAGACCTTAATCTTTTCTTTTGTTTTACTCAGTTTTGAAGAAATCTGATATTCTGTAAGACTATGTACAGTTTTAACAACACAGATGTTTCATATTAACACAGTTTACCTGCCTATAGCTAAAGTGTAGTATACACTATGAATGATAAAATGGTTTGATAAAATCAGTAAAAATATAGCTAGTTGAAAAAGAAAAACAATTAACTCAAGGATTCATCTATTTATCTCAACAGTGTACAAATAAGATCAATATTATTATGTCAGTTTTGCAACCTGAGAAATTAAGACCCAAGAATGTGAGGTCACTTGACTTTCTATGTGCCATATTATCTCCAGATCTAAGATTCAAATTTAATATTCCAAATGCATGCATTTACCTGAATTTTCATAAATATTTGTCAATGAATATGTAGAAATATCATTCTAGACATGGAACAGTAAACTTCAAACCCTATCTCTGCTTGACTGCTTGCATGAAAGAAATGAAAATCTCATTTTGCAAGGGAGTGTCCAAATTACTAAATTACAAGATATTCTGCTTTGTGGAATTTCTCCTATTGAAGTAGTTCCACTCTGCATAAATATCTGACTTTAGGAAAATTTGCTAAATGTTTTCTGCCCACTGAAATGTCTGTGTCCAAAGAAAGAGTTTAGAGAAACTCCACATCAAAACTCTTTCTGCAGTTACAGTACTTCTCAGATAGGAGCTTTCGGTTCAGTCTCTGCTTCAAAAGAAACATACTAGCTATTTGAATATGACTCTTTTATCAGCAAGGCAAATATAGACTTCACCCACTCTACTATTTAGGAAAAAAAAAAAAAAAAAAAGTGTCCTTACTCTGAGTTAATATAACAAGCAGTTAACAATTTTGGAGAAGAATCTCTTCAACATTCTCATTTTAGCTAGAAAAGGTAGGAGGGTAATCTTACTAAAATCAGAAATTGCCAAATGTTATGACATTCAAAAATGACTTCAGAGTATGGGGAAAGTAACTTCATTCTGCAGATCATATAGAAAGAATTTTAAAGGTGATTAAGAGATGTGTTCCTACAGAAATCACAAGGGAAACTTCTGCTGAATTTTTATACAATACTGACGACCAATCCTATGCATTGACATTTTCTAGATTTATCTATCTTTGTAAGCAAAAGTAAGGAGACTTAGTAAAGAGCTGTGATAGAAGCCATAGGAGAGAATAGAGATGAAACAAATCTGTGAAAATTCTCCATGGAGTTTCCTCATTATTTTGTTTTAAAGCAGTTTATGTTGATCTCACTTATATTAGCTACATGATTAAAATCATTACCAAGATTAAAGAATCCATGAAGAGTAAGAAAATAAGGCAATCTCATACTCCAAAATGACCTCTACTTTTGCTGACTTCTACTTTTTGCCTAACAAAATTTTTGTTAGCGTGACTCAGTGGGAGCCACAACTGATCACTCAATTAACATTTCTTGTTCATGCTGCTGCACTAGACACAGAGTCCCAGATGTTCCATGAATAAAATAATTCTAGTATGCCTGAGTGGGTCAATTTTTATTTGTCATTTCTCTGCCTGAATCTGCTAAGGCTCATTTCTCCTTTCAAGGAGTTCTAGTTCCTTCTCTAAGTGGTTTCTGTCCTTTCTGCGCACAGATCCAAAAGCAGAGGATATAACCCTTCAAAGAATTGCTTGTTTTAGTGCCATACAGATGGTGAGGTCACTCCTGTACAGATTTGCAGGCAAGACTGACTACCTTTGATTTTAATTTTAACAGGCACAAAAGCCTACAAGTTTGTAAGCACTTGATTCCATTAGTTAATGTTTCCCCTGTTTTAGGATTTATAATACTGTACTTCCAGAATGCAGTGCAGGCTAAATAATATAGACTACGCTTGAAAATCCTGAGATTAAGGAGCAGCTTTTGTTTTTTCCTGGTTTACTTAATATTTTTCCTTTTATAACATGTAAAACAAAAATAAATGAAACACAAACACAGTTGCAATATTTCAAGAAATTTTATGTTAAGTCATAAGCTAAAGATTGCTTACAATAAAACATTCTCTTCAGAATAGATTCATGTTGTGACATAAACTAACATAATTTTATTCATGAGAAATTTTTTTTGGATTTTGTGTCTGAGTTGCTCTGAATTCTATAGAGGACTGTAATATATTATATGGACTTTCTCAATATGATACCATAAATATTATTTGACACAATATTGCCTTGTTAGTTAACATACTATTTTCTCTCTTCCAAAGAGTTTGAGAGAACCCTAAACAAGGTAAGATAGCAATAGCTAGGAAATCACGTCATGGAGTAATAGAAAGCTGAAGGCAGTATTGCATTCAAAAATTAAAAATATATGAGATCTTAATAGTCAGGAAATGTGATTCTTAAGAATAAATATGAGAAGGAAAGAAGAACTTCTGATACCACAGTGAAAATAGAAAGCTTGAATAAAATTAATTTCCCCAGTTTTAGAAGTAATTTTAATGTGGTCATTTACAAAAGCAGAACTTGTTACCAGTGGCGTAAGGAACTCCCAAGTGGAAAAAGGTAAGGTGTCCATATGATAAGTCTATAGGATAAGCTTTACTCTTGTTGTATTTGTGTGGGGTGGGAAGTGTTAGAACAAGCTTTCCACTTACAGAATTGTTTATTCTCAACTTATGTTCACTAATTCAAATGCTACAGTTGAAGGTTTATCTCTAGCTGTGTGAAAAGTGCAGACACATACCTCAGGCAGGCATTCCACTTAATCTGCAACTTATTTTTATGTAATGATTAACCTGGGTAAAGCTTTAAGTAGCTATTGATCATTCCATTACCTGGGCCAATAGCTGATAGAGTAGAGGTTAAGTTTATGGAAAGGTAGCAAGCTTTCACACAGTTTTATTCTTTGAATTCTGTGCTCTGTACATGTAGGCCCAAATCTACAAAGCATGTGAGAACGTGTTTAAAAGTGTAAATAGTCTCCTTAGAGTCAGGGGCATTATTTGCTTACTTAAAATCAAACATATATTTAAGAGTTGAGATAGATCAAGGTCATATCTGGTGCAGCACAATCAAGCCTCAATGAAGTCAGTGGCTGAAGAGCAAAACCAGTACAGGCAACACAAAACTTAAAATGATGGTAGAAAATTGTAAAGGCTTTTCTGTATCCTGCAGTTCTAACTGAGATTCACTGAAATAGTGTGGAGATTTTTCCTTTGGTGTAATAACATTAATAGCAATCCAGAGTCCCTAGCCAAAACTACCAAAGAAAATATCTCTTCTCCAAAAATTAAAATGTTCCAATGAAGTCATTTTCTGTTGAAGTCTGTCTTTTCCAATGGTACTGTAAAATACTGTGGCCTTCAGATACCTAGGTAAGTTATATCTTCACAGAAAAATGTTCTCTTTCCATTCCTATTAGAGAATTGAAATTTGGTACCCATTAGAGCATTCAGTAATGATAGAGTCTTTCTCAATGAAGTTTTTTGCAACCAGCTAGAATTTGTCACGGTAGGGAACCTATGGTGTCTGGCATCGAATGTCTGGACTGAGGAGTCTCCAGCAGTTTTATTCAGATGTGTTCTTATGTTACTATAAATAGGAAAAATGTTACTGAAAATTCAAGAAGTCTATCTATCCTAGAAATGGAATGAAAAAAAAACATTTATTTCCTCTTTTTTTCTGCCTGCTAGTTGAGTGCAGCAGTTACATGCTGACTTTCAGGCTATAAACTCTCTGGAGAGACAACTGCATTGTTCTCTGCTTCCTGAGGTCTAGCACAATACAGTACCTACCTGCTTTAGCTGCCAGCTGCTCCTGCGATATAAGTTGCTTACAGTAATGCTCAGGTGTAAGCAATTGTTGACTGAGTTAAATTTGATTTTACACAGGGTTGTAGGGTAGACCTATATGTGTCCGGTTTGTGACAACCTCTTTTGTCACTCTTTTCATTTAGAGAAATGAATTGATACATAAATTGTTAGGGATTTTCAAAAAGATCAAGCCTGAGAGTATGAGTACCAGCCAGATTTATCTTATTAAGCTGTTGCAGGTCACATGATGACAAAATTAGATAGGAATGCAGGTGCCACTTGGACAGAACCAGCACCAGTGCTCATTGCAGGAAGCATCATCTGAGTAAGGAACTTCAAAGAATATAACTGGAGTTTTGTCTTCCATGTGCTAAACACTAAAGAGCTTCTGAAAATGTTCTCCTTTTCTGGTATAGGAGAAAGATTTGCCTTCTTTTTATGGTCCTTCATGCTAGTGTGTGGGATGTGTATTTCTTCCAGGGTGATATTTTGAAACTTTTCACAGAATCACAAAATCACAGAATGGTTAACGTTGGAAAATACCTCTAGAGATCATCTAGTCCAACACCCCTGCTCAAGCACAGACACCCAGAGCACGTAGCACAGGGTCGCATCTAGGGAGGATATATGGGCATAGTACGGTAGGGTATATTTAGATTTTTTGGGGGGTGGGGTCTTTTCTTCTGAAAAATTTAAAGAGAATTCTGAATGCTTTTGGAAGCTCTTTCAAACATCTGCTTTCTAAGGTCTTGTTTGCAAAAGAATTTAATAAATAGCATAGCTATAGTAGTTCAAATCCCTTCCATAGCCCAGAATACAAATGTTTCTAAGGCTGTATTTCATAGAACTAACGCTGTATTTTTCATGTAAAATTTTCAAAACTGCCTTGCCAGCACACTTTTTCCATTATCCTGCTCCCATGCAAACCTTGACATGGTCTGGGTTGTGAGACCTGGTCAGATTCTAACAGCTGGATGAGAGTGGAAAATCAAACAGTAGGAAAGATCAAAGCATATGGCACAGGGTAACATCCAGGTGGATTTGGAAGACCTCCAGAGAAGGAGACTCCACAGCCTCTCTGGACAACCTGTTCCAGGGATCTGTTACCTTCACAGGAAAGAGGTTCTTCCTCAGGTGGAGATGGAACTTCCTGTGTTTCAATTTGTACCCATTACCCCTTTTCCTATCACGGCCACCACTGAGAAGAGCTTGGCCCCATCTTCTTTACATTCGCCCTTCAGGTATTTGTTCATATTGTTAAAATCCCATCTCAGCCTTCTCTTCTCCAGGCTAAACAGGCCCAGCTCACTTAGTCTGTCCTCATAAAATAAATGTTCCAGTCCCTTAATTATCTTCATTGCTCTGCACTGGACCTTCTCTAGGAGTTCTTCATCCATTTTTTTCTTTCAGCTTTCACATCATTGTACCAAAGCTTTAACAGGGGACTGTATTCTATACTCCAGCTGAGCTACTCATATGACTGAAATTAAGGAAAAGTACTTAACTTTTTGCAAAATTTGGAGACTCACTGTGTCTTCATGTCTTTTAGCTGTCAGACCTCATAAGCTTGTAAGGTTTTGTATGAACTATTTCCAGATATTTTTTACCTGGGATACCACTAAAATCACTAAAACCTGTAAATATGTCACAGGTTTATAACAAAAGATCTGTATGGCTCTCTGCACTGTGCTAAAGTTTGTGATAATTTTTTCATGTTTGTGATTTTGACCAAGAATTAATTCTAGCAGCATGTGACTGATTTTTCTAACTGTATGCTGATAAATTGATAGATATTTATAATCAGATTTCATTAGAATACCGATTTGTCCCAGCCTCTCCTAATTGAAATTGTAATATTTGCCATGAACACGCAGGATTTCTGGATGCATACACATATTAACTCGGAATTAATAGATTTGCAATTCTCTGTCTGTTCTCTCTATCTGGTCACACTAGTAAGAGAAGCAATTTATTTTTAAAACTGTTATTAAAATATTAAAATCAAGGGAGAAGAGTGATATGGCCCTTAGCTCTTGTGTACTAACTGCCTATTTTGGAAAACAAACACAAGACTGTTCATTTAACTTGTAGCAAAGTCTATGAAGGTATGATGTTTTGGTTTAAGGGAAACAGAACAAATGATATATCTGAATCAACTGAGAACATCTGAAAAGTTAATGATGTGGAAAGATACAAATAGTATTTATCACTACCAGATGCAAATAAACCAAACTGAACACCTTGGTCTTTCTGTGCTCCTATCAAAGCAAAACCAAACTGCTTCTTGTACATAGTAAATATCTGACAGGTAAAGAAAATATGCAAAGACCTTCCATTAAAATATGCCAACCTTCATTTAAGTTAGAATATTTTTAGTCATGACATTCTCTAAGTGGATTTTGTCTGCACTGCTAGTTTCTTGATCCATGAGCAGAACATTAATCATATTTATTGCTCTATAGCAAGTCAATCTTCTCAATAGGAAGGGTTTTACTAGTTACAGTTAAGTTATATATTGAATACTGACATCAACTAAGAAAGACAAATTTTCAAATTCTAGTTTTGCTTTGGATACCAAGGGCAAGATGAATTTACAACTATCTTATGTTCAGATTTCAGTGAAGTTTCTATATAACAATCTTGGTAATTATGCATTAAAAGAAAAGAAAAAGATGGTGCTAAAAGTCAACAGACTGTCTTTCAGACGCATGTGTTTTCAGTTCTTGCTACAGTATTACCATTTACAAATACAACTATTTTCTATCGTCAGAGTATGCAGGAAGCTTGTCATGCCTGGACAGAAAGAATGGGAAAACTATTCAGAGTCTCGTGTTATTCTTTTGCACAACAGTCATCAAATCACCCAGTCAGGATAAGGAACTTGATGCACTCTTGTCAACTTGCAGATAACACTCAAATGGGGAGAGCTGTCAATACGTTCAGGGACAGAGCTTCCATTCCAGGGCACCAAGCCAAGATGGAGGAATAGACCAACAGGAACCTTAACTCAGCAAGGACATCTAGAGATACTTGCACCTAGGAAGGAAGAGCTGCTTGCAATAACACAGGCTGGGACAGCAGAACAGCTCTGCAGAAAAGACCCTGACAGCAGGTCCCATGAGACAGTGAGCTGAACATAGGCCAGCAGACAGCCCTGACAGAAAACGTGGCCAGAAATACCCCCCGGATTTTGGTTTGTCAATTAGGAAAGTGGTTATCTCTCTCTATTCAGCACCTGATGGACTTTATCTTGAGTACTGTCTCCAGTTTAGACCTAATAGCCCAATAGAGGAGAAGCATCTATTAACTGGGAAAAGTTTAGCAGGGAACTATCAAAATAATCAGAGTTTGGAGCATTCCCAGAACCAATGGGGAGGTCATCCGTAAGACAAACCCAACCTGTCATTGTGCATGGTAAGAGAACCAAGGTGGACATAAATTGAAATAAGAGAGGTACAACTGATATAAGGAGAAACTTTTTCATAATGAGGACAGTCAAGCATGTTGCCCAACAAGGTTGTATAGTCTCCACGCTCAAAGGTTTTGAAGTCTGAATAAAGCCCTGAGCAATCTGGTTGGCCTTGCAGCTCACCATCCTTTGAACAGTCTGGACTAGAAGCCTCCTGAGGTCTCTTCCAATTTGAATTATCCTATGATGCTAGAAGTAGCTTGAAACAATAGTGCTAGCATGGCTAATAACAGTTCTCTTCAAGGGAAGATTATATAGATTGCTTTAGATCTCTGCATCTGAATCTGGCAGAAGTCCAGAGTTTATCTCTCTTTTTTTTTTTTTTTTCCTTCCCAACAACTTTCAAGTTGTTTGGGTTTCATTTCTATCAAACCCAGAAGTTTGACAAGATAAAAAGAAATGCTGTGTCTCTGAATTCTGGTGCTAGTATAAAATGAAGGATATCCAGAGCAAGCCTCCAAAACCAAAATCTGGAAAGCGCTCCCAAATCCAAAAGAATATAGATTGACATAGTAAGTAGAAAGGTGTGGCAAGCAATCTTGCAATTGTGGCTGATAATGTTAGTGCAGTTCAGCATAATAGCTAATTAAACACATTTTTTAATGATGGCTAGAGAAATGTGCAGGAAAACATGCTTGAGGAGATCTGTCCTGTTGCCTTTGCAAGTTGCACAGCTTTCCATAACACAAGCACATTTACTGAATTTTCAGCCATAGCTAAACTGCAAGGCTTCCAGTATATTCTGTGATTCTTTGCTACTTGGTGCTTAGAAGTACCATTGTGGAATTTGACTTATTCCTCATCAGCATTATTTTAACTGTGAAGAAGAAATTTTTACAAGTCTGTTCGGGGTCCAGAGAGTGATGGCTGGTGTACAGTGCTTTGTTAAGAATATGAATGAAGGTATAAGCATTTTTCTTATAACACTAAGTTAGCTGTTTTTTTTTTTTTTTCAGGTAAAACTAATCTGGTAACCTATGCTGTGATATTTTGGAGCACCATCAGCATTCAAACTCAAAGCAAGAACCTTTATTAAGTCTGGATTCATGAGGAATTTAGTACCTATCAGTTCTGGACAGTGAATCAATTGGTTTGCAAATTTGGTAGAACAGATTTACAATATGGGAAGATGTTACTTTGTTTATCAATCTTGACTGAGTAGTCATCTGAAACATATAAAATAAATGTCTGGAAAACTGAAAGGGATGGATACTAGGGTTTGCAAATTCATCAGCAGTTAATTACAAAGAGAAATGTAATTGACTGTATGTAATGTAGGCAGAGCAGGTAATCAGGCAAGTGTCTCCTAGAATGCTGTCATCACTGTCTTGTAGATCATACATATATTAATGATATATATCCATATATACATATATATAACGATGCTTGTAAGCAAGTGAAGCAATATGTAATAAATCAGCAGGAACAAGGTAGTGACTGACCCAACAATATTGATGTGGCATAAAGGCAAGTCAGAATGCCATTTAGAGATGGCACGCTAGCAGTCATTCACAAGTTTTATTAAACAGTTTTCCAGAAGATTCTTTTGAGTTCAAATTAAATATTTGAGCCTGGTAAAGACATGTCTGGGTAAAATATTATCTATATTACACAAGTGGTCTGATTATTTGATTAAAGTGGTCCCTTCTGGACTGTGATTATTAGCATAATAACTTGCTTGATGTGCATATCATAATACAAAGCCAGACTATGTGTGAGGATGTAGATATAGCTGATGATCATAACAGTGTGTTACCTTCACAAATTGCCTGGTCTGGAGATCATTGTGTTTTTGCGTAATAAATAATGACAATTTGAGCTGTGAGGCAATTGTTTCTAATGCCTTCAGATTCTTACTATTTGATCTGAAGATGTGGTGGGCACCCACAAATTCTAATGAAGTCAGAAGGAGGGGCAGATACTTATGTGATAAGTGAAAATCAGGCCAAGAAAACTTGGTAGGCAGCTATATCCAGAGTTAAATTTGAATGTCAATCCCATAATTAAATTAAGAATCCCATCCAGAGTAGGTATACTTTATGGTATATATAAAATTTAATGGAACATTAAGCAATAGGCCTATATTATTTAATGATGCCGAGCATCTTATGTGGAGAAAAAGTACTTTTGCAGGCACTCAAGAGCTACACAAATTACTAACACACCGTAGACAGTATGCAGACTTTAACTGTTAGTGTGTTCTGATTTATTCCTGTAATGTAGTCATGCAGTAGGTTAAAAAGACAAGCTTGTATTTTGTTTCAGGTTGTTCAGATGTAAGGTGATCAGATATGCTTTTACTTACTATGCTTACTACTTACTTTACTTACTATGCTCAAATAGAACTACTTTCGTCTGCTATATTGTAATTACTGAAGTAAACTATACACTGAGAGGTGAGAGTAGTGTATGTATACCAAATATTCCCTCATCCCTAGATTTTGAAAATATTTGATGTCCAGTGAAATATTTAAGTGGATGTTTGAAGTTAAGTTTGTATTTAACTTTGTATAAATTGAAGCATTGCTACAAGGAGCTATTTTAGACGGATGTGTTAGAATAATAATTGCTGTTTTATTTTAGTATTTGAGGTGGGCACTCTTGAAACATGATTCTCATTTTTTATGATTTAAGCAGAGTGCTAAAAACTGTTTTTTCCCTCAGAACTTAGCTGAAGTAAATACAGCTAGATGAGCAATGAACTCATTTATTTATGGCATTTTACAGTCTTTTCATTGCATTGAAACTTATATAATCCCTAATGGATTTTACTGTCTGACTGTAATTTCAATTATTTATAGCAGTTAGTAATTAGACCTTCTTCAGATTATGATGTTCTTCCAATTGACCTGTGGACTGACATTTTCCCAGTTGTAGCACAGGATAAGATTTGTCTGATGTTTTCCAGGCAGTTAGCTTGTGTGCAAGGTCCTGCTTGAGCAAAACATTTAAGCACTTGCTTGAAGTTAATTTAGATCTTTCTCACTTAAGTGGCTAATCCAGAAGATATGAGTTAAAGGAAAATCATTCAAGATAAGGATTTTCATGTGTGTTGAACTGAATCTGAGCTCTAAATACTGGGAATTGTATTTCTCAATACACCATTCACACACAGCATAATAGATTTTTACAATATACACTTATTAAATATGATGGGCTGAAGTATAAGTAAATGATATTCTATATTGCTATGCCAGAATTGAAATAGCAGAACCATAAATCACAGAAAGATATTATTTGTCTGGAAGAGACTTGAATTTTTAAGTCTCCATTTTGGAAAGGCACTCAGTTTCCTATAACAAAGTAGCTAATTCTCCAGGTAAAGGGAGAATAAGTTTTATTCCTGAAGGAATTTATATTCAGTAGAAGATTACACTCTGATATATAGCTGTGAAGAACCTGGGGCATCAACACTTCAGGAAGTGAAAGACAGTTCTGAAGGCCACAATTCGAGAACAGTGATTAAAATCTGTTCTCACTTTTAATTAATAGCTGAAATGCAAAGCAAGGGGCAATCTTATCCTTTAGACTTGCTTCATCTTCCATAGCAGATTCCCAATCAGTATTACTCTGATGATGTCAGATGAATTAGTTATTCTTTGTTTATATAACATGAGGAGAAGAGATGAATCCTGCAGTGTAACACATACACCTGGAATCTTACAGTTTCTTTCCTACTTTTGAATGTGTACGCGTGTCATCACCTTTTTTCTCATTACTCCTTAGAGTATAGTCATGTGTGCATAAGACAGATATTCTTCCAGGATTCCAGCACAGAGATATCAGAGCACTACCCCATGGAGTATGATTGTATTAATAAATGCTACATACTTTTAAGTAAGATTAAATGGTAGCCCATCATTCCACAGATTGCTAATATCATACTACAGTCTCAATCAGAAAGGCAAGAGAAACAGTTATTGATTTTTCCTGCAGGACTGTAATTACTGCTAGTCTGCTTTTTGCATCCTGCAGGATGTTACAGTAATGATTTTGCTTCCTACAGCCCATTCATTTCTAATGATTTCTTCATTTGAGATTTGACTGTTTTTACCTATATTCTAACTTTTTTGCATATTATTAACAACTATAACATTACATATATAATAAATATATAAAATAGAGATATACATTTTAAAGTTTAAATGGTATTTGCTAAATAAACTTGGAGATAGGTGCCAGATTAACCCATTATTTTTCCACTGATTTTCCTATCTTACTTTGTGAAAACAATCATGTTGTAGTCCTTAATTTTCTCACCAAAGGAAGAGGTCAGTGCTCTCATCGCAAACAGGATACAGTCTTATAAATATTTGTCTGGAAGTAATTTTGCATGGAGTACTAAACTCCGGCAACATAGTAGTAAATACGTGAAGCACTGTATCAGTTTGTGAACTGTGTCTTTCTTAAAAGATACCCACTGAATCCTGTCATATTTAATAAAGTCCTGTTCACACCAGTAAAACAAAATATTACTGCGCAGGAGTGAAGCTGAATATACCAGTGAGAACCCTTTTTGTCTGAGGATGATCATTTATTTCTCCATTAAGAATTTTAGAAAGAAATACAAAACTTGTTTCTGTTTTCTAGGATGTAGTGCTTTTGAGTTCTACACCAAATAACAAGTGGTAGCATAAGCATTACAAAATGCTGATTGATAAATTCCCTTACTGTACCCAGGCAAATCTTTGCACTGAGTGTATCTGTAATAAGAAAAGGTATCACTGTTCTTATGGCAACAATAAAATGAGTAGATTTGGGTCAGCTTGGCTGTTTAGCCTGAAAATTAGAAGTAAGCTGATAAAAAATACCTGTTCACCTTGACTACACAAAACAAAATAAAACTACAGTTTGTCCTTTCTATACCAAAAATGGATTGTTTTTTTTCACTCTCATCCCAGTTTATGCACAGAGAGGATGAAATCGGGTAAAGAATATTCAAGTCCTTGATTTCAACCAACAGTAAGCAGGGGATAAGTTTATATGGAGTTAAGATCTGCTCTAGAGGTTACTTCACAGCATTCTGGCTAGACTTCTGGACTGGTTTATCCTTGGGAAAGGCTTCTATCTCCCCATAGGATCATGGGTGACCTGCTAGTTAATTTAGGCCTCTAAATTAAAGACATGAAGTTATACAACAAAAATATTCCCCCAAGCTACTTCATCCTCTTACATGTCTCACAGATTCTGGTCTGAATTTATGAACAATCATAACTGTTATATACAGTACGCATAGTGATGTGCTTATAGATATTATATATCTATAACTGCTGCACATTATATATATATAGTGCAATATATACTGCACACATAGATGCAAATATATATTGGATTTGAAGTTCCAGCCTTTGTGCAGACACCTTTAGAAATAATCTCAGTTTTCTGTTTTCACCTCTCGTCCTATTGAGAAAAGATACTACAGTAGAATGTTTAGTTAGAAAAGCATTGGGACTTCAAAATGAAAAGCATCTCACTCCTCTTTTTATTACTGATTATAAGTAATATACTTATAGATAAGTTATATCTATGATAAAGGCTTCCTAGATACTCCCTTAAAGGAGGTTACCTTTGGGGAGACTAAAGGAGAAGAGCAGGAATTGGAGTAGGGGGTGAGGAGGGATCATATCATATTTATGTGATGCACAGTTTGCTTTAAATTGTGTGTGTTAGGAAGCGATGAGAAACAAGGCAGCATCCAACTGAGAAAGGAATCTAAGAACTGGCAAAGTAAAATGAATTTTTTATAATAAACAAAGCATAGGAGGAAGTGAATGAAGCATCAATGAAAATATTGCTAACGCAAATGGATGCCCCATTAGTGATGGCTCTTACAGAAGTAATCTCTCAAGATGACACTCTCCAGAGAAAGCTTTCCCCCAGTAATAACAGCCAGGCAGTTCTCAACAGAATTGTTTGGATAAAAGCACTCTTCTTTGTCAAGGCCTTAGATATTCCTGAGCTTCCTTTGTTCAGTAAAGCAGCTTCCTTTGTGTGCTGGAAAGGTTACATAATGGTCAGGCCTCTTTATTTCCAAGACATGGAGGCAAAGAGGTTTGTGGGTTTAGCAACTGAGGTGTGTAAAGGGGAGATATAAGGGCATAGCTGTTGAATATTCAAGTAGTGCAAGTGCAGTTCCACTGTCAGAAAAAGGAAAGGGCTAGGCCAAGAAAATATGGAAGGGTGAGCCAAACCACTCACAGTCTGGTCACACAACTCTGTTTAATTCCTGAAGGGAGAGCAACTATCCAAGAAAACAGTTTCTCAGGACACAGCACAGAGGCTTTGCCTGATGTTTCTCCAGAAGGAATTAGCCTGACTCCTACCTGTGAACCTGTACCACAGAAATGATGTTGTGTATATATTCCCCTGGAGAGCGAATCTTGGCAACACAACAGGTGATTACATATTAATGGCTAATTCGTGCATCAGGAAATCCATTCCCCGGCATCTTTTGGCCATAGGACTAAAGATGGTGAATAAATTAATCAGGACTGTTCCAAACTCTAGACTACTAAACTGTTTCCGATTGAAAAACTACTCTCATTAATATGCTATGAGAAAATAAAAATAAATCAAAAGTTGATATTATAAATGTAGAATATATTGCTCAAACATAGCTTTTAAGACATTTCTATACTATTTCTTACATATGGCATAGGCAGGAAAAAATGTCATGAATATTGATTCACCCTGGAGTTTTAAATATGGAGAATTAAATAGAAGGATATAAATGATTTTAAATGGTATTAAAACTCAAAATCTCATAAATATCAAAGAATGGATACTGTCTGTAACCTACTTAAGGGTTCTTTTCATCCTTAGGAAAAAACAACACAGAATTTCTTAATTACGTAATGAGGAAATGTAATGAAGAATCAAATGACATGTTTTATGAACTTCTTGTCTCATTCATGGTTTGCTTTAAAAATATTTCTGTTTACAATATTTTATCATGCGAAAGGAGAAAAAAACAACATGTCTAGGTTATAAAAATGGCATCCAATATTCCCACTTATATTATTTATATTTTATTAGGTCAGTCTCAAAGCTAAGCCTCTAAGCTCACCACATTCTACTTCAAGCAATTGTGGATTTTTTGCAAATAATATGACCTCTTTCAACTCCAGACTCACAAACTGTGATCTAACAGCAATAATGATCTCTGAAAAGTATAAAGTTGTTGATGTTGCCTTCTTGAAAATTTCATATGCCCTCTGGCTTCACCTTGAGGTAAACCCCTTGGGCGAGTTACAATCTCTCACGATCATTCCCTTTTCTTCCTACCTACTTGGTCAAAGCAATATTTCATTGCTACTTTTATCAATTTGTCCATTTGATTGACAGCCCATAGATGTATATTTTTAATGAGATTCCAAATTTATTCTGCATTAAGAGGTGAATTCTGAACTGTTATTTTGAACTTCAATCCTGAAAATACTCACACATATGAATAAAGTCTTCACACATGAGCAGGTCTTTCAAATTCAAAAGAGAGCATATGTATAAATTAAGCTGATCACGTGCAGAACTGAGTTAACAAGAGGTCATGCATCTAACAGCAGCTATCTCTATTCCTTGCTACCCCTTCTACATACAAAAATAAAGATTCTTATTCTTTATTCTTTATTTCTTATTCCTAATAAGGATATTAAGATGGCAACTCAAAAAATTGTTTAATTAAGTACATATCAAATTGAAGCAGATATTTATTCTTCATTACAGAGCTCTTGGAATCATCTGGAAAATATTTATCTGACCTCTTAGAGGCACACTGAAGTATGCCTACCATTAGCCTAAATAGAGAAGAACTCACTTCTAGGGAGTTCCATGCAAACTGTAATCTGCTGATAGTGCAGTGCCACACACACTAATGAACCCTTCTGAGAGGCAGAGGGCAGGACTGGTGCCATGTGAATGCAATCACAAGGACTTGAACCAGAGCCAGCTTGAATCCAGCTGTCTTAGAGATGAAGAACTCACATCTTTCCACAAAACAGGGATGGTCATAGTCCTAAAGGTGCTATGGGGCATCTCTAGGCATACTGCCAGCTCTGTGCACCAGTAGCTAATGCAACAGACCCTCATGACTTTCTCCTTCCTGACCTGCTGTGCCTCCTCCCCACCCATTCCCAGTTCACTGTTACTCTAGGTAGGAATGCAGAAGCAAAGATTCAAGAGATATACCCATGAAGGGAATTCCCCTTAACCAGGAAGCATTCCTTTGCTCTCTACTTCTATGACAGGTAATCTAGAAGTCAACACTGGCAGGGATAAACTTCAGTTTGACTCATACTTAAGAGACTGTTGAACTCAGAACTTTTGTGGAAAAAAAGGTGAACTAAACTACTCATACTATTTTTCTGCTTGATTAGAAAGGAAATTATTGCTGTCATAAACAAAAAATCAATCTAATAAAAATATTGCATGATGTTTCTGCACCCACAGAACCAAAACAAACTAGTCCCAGCTAACATTATATAACTGAATAACAAAAATCTGAGTTAGTCACAAAAATATTCTTTGCAATCACAGGATACAAATAGGTTCTTCAAGATTAGCTCATTTCATCATAGAATATGTCTATCAGAAATGTGATAAGGCAATTTCTAAATAGCTGAATTAAGGCAGATAAATCCTCTCCCAGGATTACAGTTTAATAACACACATCTTTAAGTTTAGAGAGAACAGTTATTGTCATTCAGCCTGAAATATTTCACAATAGAGGAGCCATCAGATGAGGAATATCATACTGTACCATATACACCATATACATATAAAATATATGGTGGTTTCCTTATTGTCATGCACATATTTTATTTTATTTTATTTTATTTTATTTTATTTTATTTTATTTTATTACACATACACTTTTTATTATTACTTTATAAGCTAATATCAGTAATCCAAAAGGGGACTGATTGTCTTTAATCCTGAATAAAGGAATGGAAAGAAGCAAGTTTTTAACCAAGCCTCCCATTTCACAGGCTGTCCATCTCACTCCCTGCGTTTCACACTCACAAGGTTCAAGAAAGTTCATCACTGAAAGACAAATTATCTTCCACGTGCATCTTTGGGCTTGACTCTGGGGTTCAGCCTTCTCACAATTCACAATATAACCTTATCCAGAGTGGCTAAGTATGTCTGTATTCTGTATGTCTGTATGTAAGTATGTCTGTATGTAAACCATTTTAGATGGTTTAGAGAAAGGGTACACTTTTCCTAAAAAAGAAGCATTTTGCATCTGCTGTCACTGTTGATGCCCTCCTCAAAATACTATCAAAATAATACCATTACCCATCAGTATTCTTTTTTTTTTACCTCTTATTTATATATATTATTTTGTAAGCATTTCCAAAAATGTAGCTTTGATCTGTAGACAGGGGTGTGCACAGAGGTAATGCAAAATTATTGTCTGAGCTTTAGAAATCCATCTCTGGGAAAAATGTCAATGTCCACATTTGTTCAGTCATATAGAGATTTTGACAAAATGTGTGTTTGTTGGTGCCATTCTTTATGTAGCTATTTTGTACCGGCATGTTTCTCCATCTAACTCTACTGTGACCATCTTTCTACCAAACTCAGCTGATGACCAGAATGCTGTTTTGGGCTTTGCTATATTTCAAGTACTCTCTCAGTTTATTGCACTTCCTATTATTGTTTTACAGATGTTCCTTTAGGACTTGCTTTTTCTCTGCTGCTTGTTAAGCAGAAATTCGACCCTTACTTGAAGGTCTTTATCAAGCCTTTCTAACTGTAATGTCCAATAAAGACTGTCTAAGTGTAAATCCCCTGAGTGACTTGCCAACTACAAATTACTATCCTCAAACAGTTATTGTCAAGTAGGATGACAACAGAAATTAATCTTATTATTTTCTCTATTTTAATAGAATTACATTTTTCTCTATTTATTATTTGTTCATGTGACAAGTTATTATTACAGAGTACTGTTTTCTAATCAGAATACGTTTTATTTTTAATTACTAACGTCAGAGCCACAAGTTTATCGGTCTTTGCTTTAATAATTTCATGCTCAGACGAAATCTGTTATCCTGTAAAAATATTTATCTTCTTTTAGCTACTGCAGGCTGGATCCTTGACAAGATGAGGAATTTCAACAACAATCTTGACCCCCTTGTGAAACAACGTTTCTCAGTATGACGCAAATCTCAAACTCTTCATCAGCACTTGTAAAACAGTTGACTTGTACACCTGACTTTTCCCATACTCATTCCTCATAAAATCACAAGATTCATTCTCCCAAATAAAGGTCAAGATAAAACAAAGCAAACGAACAAATAAACAAAACAGAAAACAGAAAAGAATAGCGTTTCAACATGAAGACAGGATCCAAATAGTAGTTTGCATCCTGGAGGTTTTCTAGTTTCTCTGAATTGGTAGTGTACTACATTTTCCTTCAGTGCACTGTTTAGTTTATTATTTGAAGTGATTTTTAAAATTGATTATTTGTGTCTTGGAAGTAATGATAGCATTTAATTTCAACAATTCTCCATAAAGAATATTTCTTCTTGAAAATATTTCTGCCACCAAAACACGAGGCCTTGCAAGTATGTCATGATGTGGACAGTGAGGAAGGAAGTAAGAAAAATCAAAAATGATATATTTAAGTTCCCCGTTTGGTTCAGAGTCTACCAGAGTCTCGTGTCATTTTCACAAATAGTGAGGAAGTAAAAAGCTACTGTCAAAAAGTTATGTCTCTTTCCACGTGAGGAATCAGGGGTAATCCATCCATGTGGATATTAATTCCTTCTTTCTTTTCTATTAGTCTACATTATTCAGGCTAGCAGAATTCCCTCACATAACCTCAGGTTGATTTCAGTATTTTATTTTCAGGGTGGAGTGCTACAATGATTTCTGTATGCTTAGAGTGGGATTGTGAAATAAAGGGTGAGAGAGCTCAGCTGTGTAATTCTGGCACAAGGGGCAGTTTCAAGGGATCAGAATCTTTGTTATGATTTAGGGTGAGTCACTTTGGAAACTCTCCCAATTTACATAGAAATCTTTTTTTTTTTTTTTTTTCCTCTTCCCACAGTTATTCCTTCAATCTGTTGAAGCTCAGGGTCTTACCCATAAGTAAGTTAGAAGACAACTCGAAGCAAAGTTCCACCTGTAACCTCCTTATCTAAGGAATAGGAAATATTACTTCCTCCTCATCTTCAGGACATATGTGATGTCACAGGGTAATGAACTGATTTTCTAAAGATTCAGGTCTCACTTTGCAGTCTAAACTGAGCCTAGTATAAGCAACAAGTGCTGCTGCAACGCACCATGAGTACTGTGCAGAGGAGTATGCTTTAATATCTACAAACATT
Organism: Nothoprocta perdicaria; assembly: GCF_003342845.1. Lineage (NCBI taxonomy): Eukaryota > Metazoa > Chordata > Aves > Tinamiformes > Tinamidae > Nothoprocta > Nothoprocta perdicaria. Next base: position 1,659,067 of record NW_020454305.1, read on the forward strand.
GACCCCATAAAAATTGTGGCACAGGTGTGTTCTCTTATTTTCAATTTTTATATCTCTCATCAAAAATCACAAGACTTCTCACTACACTCACTGCAGGGTTTTGGTATCTGGAGGCTATCCCAGATTAATTTACTATGAATCGTGGGATACTGTCACGCAAAGAAAAATCTGACATGTGAACTGGTTGCCTGCAGCAGAAAGCATGCAGAAAATGTCAAAGTCCAGGGAACAAACAATGCACACCTTTGCTAAAACAAGTCCAGAGAACAGCAAACTAAGTTTATTGTAGAATAACCATGGAAAAGTTCACAATGTTTCTGTCTGATATTTTTGCTATACTATTGGAGACATATGCATATTGTGGAAACATGCAGATGGCTGATCTAGTAGTTTTCTAAGGAAAAAAAAAAAAAAAGGAAGAAATTACTTGGGACAGTGTGTGCTGTCCCTGTACACACCTGTGAGTACTTGATCATTAGTCAAACCAACTTCAATACTATTATTTATGGCAACAGGTCAACCAGTTATTTAAGTTGCTGTGTAACTTTAATACTAGGATACGTAAGTACAGAAATCCTCAGCAATGAAAATTACACAATCTTTATTTTAAGTATATTATTAAACAGTGTTTCATGCTCTTAATATTCACTCGCCAGTTAGTTTCAATCTTGACTCTCTCTGTAAGCAAAATAGCACTTCATTTTAAAAGAAATCTTGTCAAAAGGATTTCTAAACTCACTGTAATTAAGATAAATAAATGTTGCTTTTCCTATCAGGGAAAATGTTCTACTTTAGGCAGTCCCTTTCTATTTTCTCTTAGAATAACATCTTAATCAAGAGTGCCTACAGTTCAGCACTTCAGCTGATTGCTTTCTCAGTATTTAAAGCCAGATCTTCCACCTGCCAGCTCTTTTAGCTAAGTGATTCGTTGATATTATTGCAGTGCTTGTACTTATTGTTTTGAGAGGAGTTTGCTGTTGATCAACGCAAGCTTCTTACTATCATATATTACTGTCACCTTCAGAAACAATTTAAATAAATGTCAGTGGCCATAGGGAAGATTTCATTGCGATCTCAGGCTGATTGGTGAACAATTAAGCTTACTCCAGAGAAAAAAAAAAGGCAACAATGATTTGATTAACTTGTGGTAGCAGATGGCCTTCTATATCTTCAGCCTGAAGGAGAGAACTGTTCAAAAGGCAATGGCTGGATTTAATTTAAAAGACTAATAAGATAATATCTTCTCCCCCACTCCCAAAAAAGTAACAAGTAGATTTAAATATATATATATAAACAAGAGTTTTCTACTTACTTATGTAACAGGTATGTCAGAAATTGCCTTTTTTTATCATGTTTTATTAGAAATATTGCATTAAAAACATTTTTGAGGGTACTTCCATTCTTACAAGCTACTTTTAGAAAATTTAGAAAAGTCTGTTAATGTTGTTCACAATGTGTTTCTTTTAATGACAAATCACAATTTTGTTGCAAAAAAATTACATTTAAATTTCACTTTGTAGTGAATTTTCTCCATGCAAAAGCGTATAAAATCACTTTTTCTCGCAATCTCACAGATTTTAGATTCAGATTTTCTCACATCTCACAATTTTTGTTGGGCTGCATGCTTACGCCATGTAGACTGTAACAGTTTTTAACAGTAGTAACTCAGGACTCTGAGTTACTGAGTCAGGACTCTGAGTTACTGAGTCCTGAGATTTCTCAGGACTCTAAGAAGATCTTCTAAAGCCTGGATCCATTGTACAGGCCCATTGTTTTTATATGATTATTTAGGCTCTAATGCTTTGTAGATATTTTGTAACAAAGAAGAGGAACTATGAACTTTATTTCAGACAATCTGATATAGCAGTAACCATGATAAAAAGAGCATGAAAATGGGTGGGAGAAAAAAAAGGGCAATGAACAATTCAGAGTGCTCATTTTCTAAGGCTACTAGTCTTTGACATCTTCAGTAGTTGCTGCAGAGAAGGTGCCATGATGTCTATTAGACCTTCCCACTACAGACAGTTTATTTAATCAGCCATTGCAGTGTTTGTATACCTCCATCTTTCTTTCTATTCTATGTTCTAGATTTCTTAGACAGATATTTCCCATTATTTAGCACAGTGAGGGATGTCTATCATGTTGTGCACTGGTTCAGTAAGAGGTTATCATGGAAGGTTAGGCCTCATGCACCACTAAGCAGAAAGGAGCACTAATCCTTTAACAACAACTTGCAAAAATCACCACAAAAAACTTAGTCCCCTGTTTCCATTAGAAGACTTCGGGAATCAGTATTTTTTCATATAATTGATAATTCCTATAGGAACAAAATCTGAATTTATAAAGAAGTATTGAGAATCAGAAAGATGGAGATTTATAAAAAAGAGAGAGAGAAAGAGAGAGAGAGAGAAAGAGAGATAGAGGAGGGTATTTATTTGCAAAAATGAAAGCTTGCACCAGAAAAGAGAGAGTCACAATCTTCCTCATCTCTGGAAGGCTCTAAGTCCCTAAAACAAAAAAAAAGAGGGAAAAAAAGCTGCACAAAAAAGGGAAATACTCATTTTAAAAATATGTGCAATATATTCTCATCTTTCAACAATTTACTTTCATATGTCACATCTTCATGAACATTGATTTTTTTGACATTTCACTAGTAGTTTAATTTCCTTCTTCCCTGTCTCACATGTGCACACAGGCACACACACACACACAAACACACAAAATACAAAAACTGTAGTGTGTTGTAATGAACTAGTGTTGATTTCACAAAAGAGACAAAGAGAGATAGTACAAAGAAAGTAATCCCTTAGGTAAACACTACCAGTAGTCACAACCAGAGCTTCAAAAACTAAATTTCTGCATTCTGCAATCCCTTCCTATTCAGGAGAAAATCAGCACTACTTTATGTGTGCGTTCCTGTGCTTTACTGAACTGCGCCTGACTTTGAGTGTTTTCATATAGCTGTACAGCAAAGCCTCATGTCCCACTTCATAATGCGGGATGAGTGGTCACAGTTCTTTATGGCTTGTTACATTGATGACTGAAATCATACACACGTTTGCACATCTTAAAGACTTTGACAGGCAAATTACTTCATAGGCCAGTTATTTCATGTCATCAGTGTAATCAGTGATGCATAATAAAACATAGCATGCATGTTAGACAAAAGGCTGCCCAAACATACAGAGCTTTTATTCACTGAAATGCTAGCCTGATGGAAAGCCAGCACTAAAATAAGTCTGACACTGTGAAGGATGAAGGATAATCCTCACTGAGGTAATCAATATAGAAAGTGTATTAAGAGCCAAACTTCAAGAAATTTAAATAACTAAATGACCAAAGGGCTTGCAGAGGTTTCCCCAAGTTCCCTTCCAGACCCATGCTGAGAGGCTTGAAGGAAAGCTCCCCAGTTAAGGCAGTGACATAGCTTAACCTTCAGATGATGTTAGAGACTCCCTCTTCATGCAAGTACTAGCTTAGAGATTCAGAATGAGAAGAATTGGGAGAATAAGGTGTCTCTAGTCATAGAATAAGTAATGCCATGTTATGCCTGAAGCCGTGAAGGTCTCAATACTGAGCCCCACAGATCAAAGTTTTAACTTGCCATTTAGAGCTTGGAGACCTATTTCCAATTTTATATAGAGAAATTGAAATTCACAACGCAAAAGATCTGACAGTTGTCACATTTATTCATGACATAAATATCCAAATATTCAGCTCTTTCATTTGCTACTAATATCTTTAACAAAAAGGATAATATTTTAAAGGGGGCTTGGTAAAAAAACCCTCTGAAAAAAGAATGTATGTAAACATTGGAACAGAAAGAAAAAATGGCTAATCGCCTTCACAAAAACTAGTGAGTCTTACTGCTGCTGCCTGGGTAGCGGCAGGCACCTGTGATATCTGCAAAGGGTGGGACTAGGACAGTATCTTTTAGTAGTCATTTCTATTCCTGCCATAACACTTTTACTTACAGCAGCAGCAGTGTGTCTAACTCTCCAGGGATTGCTTCTAGATCTTTATCTTGGTTCTCACTCTCTCTACTAACCTCCTGCTGCCTGTATTTCCTGTACTGAGAAAAGATCTGTTCCTAACACTAATCTGTGGGATGAAAAATTTAATTCTGCCTGTGCTGTTGAGAAGCCCCGACCTAGCTTTGGATTTAGATGTAACAAATATGAGATAGCAAGTTAACACATACACTGTATGTATCCACGATCTCCACATCTAAGGGTCCACAAATTTCAGATGAATTATAATGTTTACATCTTCTAACTAAAGGTTGGCACATTCTGTAACCTGCCTCATTTATTCTGACCTGGGAAATTCTGTGAACTGAAAGGAGGAAAACAATTAGAGGATTAATTGCCAAAACACTGAGTTGCTATCACTTATGCCTGTTCCAAAAGGTCAGGTCTACCAATGTGCCTCGGTAGCAATGGGGGCCAACAGCCTACTGAACCGTGTCAAAAGGAGCACAGACAATTGAAGTGGTTGCTCCACTTTACTTCACACTCCTTAGACCACTTGAATACTGCAACCAGTTTTGGGTCCCCAGGACAACAAGGGATGAACAGGAACAAGGTCATTGGAGAGGCAGCACGATGGTAGGGGTCTGGAGCACCTGTCCTGCAAGGAGAGGCTGAGGGAGCTGGGAGCAAGGAGACTTTGGGGGGACTGAATAGCAGGTCCTCAGTGTCCATAAGATGTGGCTGGAGAGGAAATGGGCATAGATCAGACCAAGAAGTTTTCCAAATGGATCTCAGGAAACAGTTTTCCTGATCAGAATAACTAAGCATTGGAACAGGTTGTGCAGAAAAGTTACAGAATCACAGACTGGTTAAGGTTTGAAGAGACCTTTAGATATCATCTAGTCCAACCCCCCTGCTCAAGCAGGGACACCTAAAGCATGTGTCACAGAGTCACATCTAGGTGGGTTTTGAAGACCTCCAGAGAAGAAGACTCCAAAGCCTCTCTGAGCAGCTTGTTCCAGGGCTCTGTCATCCTCAGGAAAGCTCTTTCTCACATGCAGATGTAACTTCCCATATTTAAACTTGCACCCATTACCCCTTGTGGGTCACCACTGAGAAGAGTTTGGCACCATCCTCTCTATATTCTCCCCCCAGGTACTTATACATACTGATCAGATCTCCTCTCAGCCTTCTCTTCTCCAGGCTAAACAGGCTCAACTTGCTTAGTCTTTCCTTATAATACAGATGCTCCAGTCCCTTAATCATCTTTGACAGTCTATGCTGGACCCTCTCTAGGGTCCACATCCCTCTTGTACTGAGGAGCCCAGAACTGCACCCAGTACTCCAGGTGCAGCCTCATCAGAGCTGAGTAGAGGGGCAGGATCACCTCCTTCCACCTACTGGCAACACTCCTCTTGATGCAGGCCTTTGGCCTTCTTGGCCACGAGGGCACATTGCTGGCTCATGGTTAAGTTGTTGTTAACCAGGTTTCCCAGATTCCTCTCCACAGAGCTGCTTTCCAGCAGATCAATCCCTAATCCGTCCTGGTACCTGGAGGTTATTCCTCCCTACAGATCCCTGCAGTTGTCCTTGTTGAACCTCAAGAGATACCTCCCTGCCCAACTCTCCAACCTGTCCTGGTCTCTCTTAATAGTCACTCCATCCAGTTTGGTATTATTCACGAACTTGCTCAGGGTGCACTCTCTCCCCTTGTCCAAATCATTGATGAAAGAGTCAAACAGCACTGGGCCCAGTACTGGCCCCTGGGGGACACTGTTGGCCACAGGCCTTCCAACTAGACTCAGCCCCATTTATCATGACCTTTTGAGCTCTGTCTGCCATCGAGCCAGTTCTCAATCTACCTCACTGTCCATTCATCTAACCCACACTTCCTGAGCTTCCCCATGAGGATGTTATGGGAGAAACATCAAAACAGTGTTGAAAGTCTTGCCGAAGTCAAGCAAGTCAACATCCACAGCTCTCCAATCGTCCATCCAGCCAGTCATCCCATTGTAGAAAGCTATCAGGTTCATTAAATACGACTTCTCCTTGGTGAATCCATGCTGACTGCTCTTGATCACCATCTTTTCCTTGCAATGGTCAAAGATGCTCTCCAGGATGAGCTGCTCCATCACCTTTCCAGGGACAGAGATAAGGCTGACCAGCCTGTAGTTTCTCATCTCCTCCTGCTTGCCCTCTTTGAAGACTGCGGGGATGTTGGTTTCTTCCAGTCCTCTGGCATCTCCCCCACTCTCCATGACCTCTCGAAGATGATAGAGAACAGCTAAGCAATAACCTCTGCCAATTCCCTCAGCACTCCTGGATGCATCCCATCCAGGCCCATAGATTTATGTTTGCCTAAATAATCCCTAAATCAATCCTCCTTGACCAGCAGAAAGGTTTCCTCTCCCAGTTCTCTCTCTTGTCCCCAGGCTCTATAGTTCATGGGGACCAGCCTTAGCAGTAAAGACAGAAGCAAAGAAAGCATTCAGTAACTCTGCCTTCTCTATATCCTCCATCACCAAGGCACCCTTCCCATTGAGCAGCAGACTGACATTTTCCCTAGTCTTTCTCCTACTGCTCATGTATTTGTAGAAGCCCTGCCTGTTTTCCTTGACTTCTCTTGCTAACTCTAATTCCAAATGGGTCTTGGCCTTCCTTATTGCATCCCTGCATTCCCTGACAATGTTCCTATATTCTACCCATGTGGCCTGGTCCTTCTTCCACATGATGTATGCTCTCTTTTTCTCATTAAGTTTACCCAACAGCCCTTCGCCCATCCACACAGGTCTCCTGCTCCCTTGCTCAACTTCTTTCTAGTAGGAATGCACTGATCCTGAGCTTGGAGAAAGTCCTGTTTGAATATTAGCCAGCTCCCCTGGACTCCTTCCGTCTAGGACCTTGGCTGAGGGTATTCCTCCATGGAGCATCCTGAAGAGGTCAAAGTCGGCGCTTCTAAAGTCCAGGGTTGCAATCCTACTTCTTTCCAAGCTTCCTCCATGCAGGATCATGAACTCCAACATCTTATGGTCACTGCAGCCAAGGCTGCCCCCAAGCCTCACATTTCCAATAAGATTATCTCTGTTAGTATCAAGTCTAGCAGTGCCCCTCCTCTTGTTGGCTCATCAACCACCTGTATCAAGAAGTTATCTGCAATGTTCTGCAGGAACCTCCTGGACTGTCTGTTTCTGGCTGTGTGGTTATCCCAGCAGATATCAGGGTGGTTGAAGTCCCCCTGGAGAAGCAGGGCCTGTGAACAGGAGGCTTCTTGCAGCTGCCTGTAGAAGGCCTCATCCACTTCCTCATCCTGGTTAGAAGGCCTGTAGTGAACTCCCACAACAGTGTCACCCCTGTTGGCCTGCGCTTTAATCTTCACCCACAGGCTCTCAACCCGTGCTCCATTCTGCCCTGTGCTGCGCTCCATACATTCCAGTTGCTCTCTCATGTAAAGCGCAACTCCACCGCCTCGCCTATCAGACCTGTCCTTCCCAAAAAGCCTAAAGCCATCCATGGCCATGTTCCAGTCAAGAAGAGTCCCACCATGTGACAGTAATTGCAATGAGATCATGGTCCTTCAATCACACACACACCTCCAATTCCCCTTGCTTATTCCCCAGGCTGTGTGCATTTACATAGGGGCATTTGAGTTGAGCTCCCAATGTGCCTCTCATTGTAGCTGAGGCACCTGCAACTTCACTGTGTGAGCCTTCAGAAGTTCTCATGTTTTCCACTTATCCTCTCCAGGCTTTGGGAACCCTTCACAGACTTTGCAGTTTGGCTGCTGTGAGTGGCATGACAGGCTATTGCCTACCTTATCACCTGAACAAGAGACTTCCTGAGGCCCCTTGCAACCCAAATTATTCTGTGGTCTTCCTTCCTAAGTAAACTAAGAATTGCAGAGAGAGGAAATGAGAAATGGATGGATAGAAATATATAGATTAAAAATATATTACTTCCATGCAAAATATCTTTTATAGTGCTTTATCTTTTTATTATTATTATTCTTCATTCTGAGTGGTCATAGCAAATACTTCAATGACAATGCTAAGAATTAAAAATTAAGTTGCTTTCTTTTTCAAGAGAGAGGTTAAGAGAGGTGTTTGGTTGGTTGGTTAGTTTTTAATTTATTCCTGCATTTTAGCAGGAACTAGATGTTATTCAGATTTTTTTTTTCTAGTACATAACTACAAATTATTCCGATTTTTTTTTTAAATTGTATTAACAAGAAAAGGATTAAAAAGAGTAGACGGAAGTAAAAATGAGACAGGTGGTCATCCTTTTGATTTATTGTCTGATGTTTTTCTTGATAGCTGTTTCCCTCCTGGTTTAATTAGTCTGTTCTAGTTTGTGGTTTTCAGGTGGTCTTTGTTTACAAGAGAAGACTATCATTTTGAGTTCTAAATTATATAATTTTCTTGAGCTGTTTAATTCTCCTCTCACCTTCCCTCCCTCAAAAAAAAACCTTCCTTTTTAATTTAGCGTATTGTTTCTAGATTAGCTCAGTGATCATTTAAAGTCTTGTGCCAATCAAGATTTGAGATCTTTTATCAACAGCTGTTATTACGTGCTACATAATATGATTTTAAAGTGATGGATTGACAAACATTCCATCTAGAACAACTAAAATTCTTCAGTTTAATAAGTAGATGGGCCCAGGCTAACATGGGATAAACATAATATTCTTGTGCTACACTTTTAGGACCTGTTATTTCATATCTGATGGTTAGTTTTTTTATCCCAGGTATATATCCCGGGAATGGTTATTTGGTGCTGAATATAAAAAGTATTTTAATTACAATCCAGATCCTCTGGCCAGGCCGTGAAACAACTAACACAGCAATAGTTGACTGCCAGGTTATATGTACACATCAAAGCAATGGTGCAATGAGCATTGCTGCTTTGATTGCAATGGTAAAGTTAGATAAAAGTAGTACTGAAGGCAGTATGGCCTATACATGGTATACAAATTTAAGTATATAGCCATGTGTCTCTAGTGTGTTGTTTCATAATAGACTAAAACTCTGCAGCTTTAGCTTCATCTGAAACCTGTGGCAACATCTGTCAGCTGCTGTTGTTTTCTTATTCCAGCTATATTCACAAGAGCACAGCCAGACGTTGACTTCAATATAATAGATATACCCTATTTCAGTTTCAGTACGGAAACACAGTTTGCATAGTGGAAACTATTCTCACCTGCTGTGATGAGAGTAGAGAAACACTGGCAAGCAGCACTGTAGGAGGGGAATACTTGCACAATAGGCAAAGAGGAGGAGTTGGGAACTTCACAGGGCATTTTCTTTAAATTTTTAGAATAGTAAAAGTGTACAGTTAATGCTGCAACTAAGTTATGACTAACTATGTGGTAGATAAACCAGCAGTTTTTGTGATCACTGAAGTCAGAGTCTTTGTTATACTTTTTCATACACGTAATGAGACAATAGAAGTAATAAAGTATTTAATTGTGTAAGAATTCACACCCACTAGTTATTTTAAAGAGGGTAGAGAGCAATTGTGGGTGTTAGTGAGGGTAAAGACCACCTTATGCTTTTCTAAATCACAGATGCCCACGGTATTCATTTGTAACCACTTATTTTGCTGCTCTGAGATGTGTGTAAAAGGAATAGAATCTGAAAAGTTAACAAGTTTTGTTGTTTTTTTTTTTTCCTTATTCCTGCAGTGAGCTTTCTTGCCAGGTGAGTTCTTTTGTCAAGTTCTCTCAGAGCCATTTAACAGGCTTCTACATGTTCCAGAACTTGAAAGACGCACCCAGCATATCATCAGTGTTCCCATCACCGGTCACGTTGACACTGGCTTCCTCCCAAATCATGCGAATGCCTTTTTTTTTTTTTTCTCTCTTCCTTTTTAAAACCTTCCGTAAATGAAGTTATATAGTAATGTACAAAAAGAAGGAAAAAAAAAATGCTTAGCATGGTACGTAACGTGCATTATTCCCATCTTAAGTGTTCTAAAAGCCTAATGCAGTAAAAATACAGAAGCAGCAAGTTAAACACTCACCAGAAAGCAATACGTTTTTTAGCATAACAGTAAATCAAATAAAGGCATGTAGTTCAGATCACCAGTTCTGATTAAGTATATTGGGGTTACTCAGCAATGTCTTTTTTTTTTTTTTTTTTTTTTTTTTGGCACCAATTCAGCTAATAACTACAAATGATTATGAAAATAAGCATGGAAACAGTGTATAAGCTTCAGAACAACCATATGGTTGCTTACAACATCTTGCTGAATTAGGGAGCTGACATTAGTTTGCAACTTTATTGGTATAGAGTTTTACAGTCAGTTTGCTGGAGATGCAATTTCATCACTCCAGTGACTTTTTTTCCTGTGTTTTTGTATTCTGTGGCAAAGACCTCATTCCCCATATATGGGGGAGAATTTGATGGCAGAGACCAATCAAGACATATTTGGTTCGTTTCTATACTTTCATTTGACACATTTAGAAATAGATTTATTTGTTTATGCAGTTCAGAGTTATGCCTCATAGAGTCTGGTATCCCAGCAAAATAAAGTATTGTAAATGCTTATATTTTTATGAGTGCCTTGGTACCAGATTTGAGAACTAGAAATGAGCGGACCAGTGTTGTATAGCAGTAGAGCGATTTTTTCTAAGAAAAAAAAATCTGCATGAAAATGTCATCATATAGTTATTTATTGTTTCTAAACTTTTTCCAGATGAAATCTGCAAACAGGAAGATGGTTTTCCTCACTGCTAAGTCTGCAAACACAATGTGGGAGAGTCAAGGAAGGCTTATATAACTAATTAAAAACAAATTAATTTTATCAAAACCATTAGACCCTCATTACCCATACAGCTGAATTATCTTATCAGCTTTAAGTTTATTCTTTCTCCTGTGTCTAGTATCCCTACCGTATTGGTTACATCCACCTTTTGTTTCTTCTCCTTTTGGGAAAGGAAAAGTGTCTTTGCATATGTCTGCATTACCTGTCTTGGTCTAGATTAGGCACAATTGTAATGTAAATAAGAACATCAATGCAAAAAGTCAAATATAAACAAAGTACTCAGGCAAGATGCTATTTCTGTACATTATTTAAAACAACTAATTTAAATCTTTTCAGTCATTCATTTAATAGACAAATATTTTTACTAGCATTTGTGGTCAGTATTAGTTTCTCTCGGTGCATATAATGTAGCTTTCAGGATGACATAAGTTTATGACTCCAACAGGTGAGTAAAGATATTTTATTCAGTCAACTAATCGGCTTCTGAAATCGGACACCTTCGAAACTGGGTGAGGTTTTTTAAGGAGCATTGGGAAACTTCATATTGCTTCAGAACTTTGAAGATTAGTTTTATTGCAATGAAAGCCAGAGGGTTTACATGTGAACATTAAAAACAGACAAGGTTTAATATAAAGAATAAATCTTGCAGACGCCATACATAATTTCTACTTTGGGATTATTATTTAATGACATGATGGAATGAAAGACTTAGCTTTTATTTGTATGATAGTCTCTCTTAGAGTGGATGCTTAAGGCAAAATCCTGTCTTGCTATGCAAGGTGTGCCAAGTAGGGGAAAGAACATAGGCTGCTTCTTCCTTTTCTTCATGCACCTGTACAGGTCTGGGGCAGGATGGCACCATGCACACTGTGGGACTTGAAATGGAGACGAGGGCTGGCAGTATATATGTCAAATTAAGGATATGATTACAGTGCTGGTTTGCAGAAAGGTCCCCCTCCCTGCATGCCTGTGGGAGTCTGCCTAGGGGCACGTCTGCACCATGAATGAGACAGAGCACAGTGCTGCAAAGCCCAGGCCAGGAGAGAGATAAGCAAAATGCACACCAGGCAGCACAGGCACCACGGTTAAGTGATGCATCCAGATCCATAAACACTGCCAGGAGAGGCTCTCCAGAAAAAAAAAGAAAAAAAGGACTAACAGTATGCCAGCGCAATGAAATGTCCATGCTGTCCCTGGAACTGGAAGTAAGGGACTGGGAAGCTTGGAGTAAGGAAGGCTTGTTTGGCAGCGTGCTAACTGAAGAGAGGAGAGCCATGACTGACCGCCCAAAAGGATGAGTTCAGCAGGGTGTCCTTATGGTGATGCTGTTTCCACACGCAATCTTGCTCTCGTGCAGCTAGCTGTGGTATTGTGTGGTATTCCCCCAAAACATCAAGATCAGACAAGATAGTGTCTGATCAGCCACCAGTGTGTACCTACCAAGTTGCTGAAGATGGAGAAAAACACTGACATCCCCTGCTTGAGTACTCTTCAGATGTCCTTTTGCCACTCTTTCTGCCTGGATGCTTATGTTTTCATTTTGATGTTCTCAGTAGTAGTGAATTAGGATTAATTTAATTATAATATTAGAATCCTTACAAAAACAAATCCTCTATTAGAAGAGAAAGTTAGAATAAAAGGAAAACATTTTTAGTATGCAAGGAACACTATGGCCATTATTCTAAGTACTTAACACACTGAACATGAATCTTAAATTCTGGCTTGAGTATGAATAAAGAAATAGCCTTATGTATTAAGAAAAAGAAAAAAAAGAATATTTGAAACAAGAGAAGCCTGAACTTGCAGTTTATTTACTCCTTTTTTTCTGCAACATTTTCCTGTGTTGTTTCATGTGATCACAAGTGCTAACCCTAATATGATTATAATTACTCAAAAGACTGTGATACCTGAGATGTAACACAATTCCTGCCCCACCCATTCAGAAGAGTGCTGATTCAGAGAACTTTCATTGCAGGATGAAAAGATGTAAGTAAAGTAACTAAATGAAAGCTGAGGCTTACCTGTATAATAAAGCTTACAGAAACATGTGGGATATTCTGACAGGATACAGAATCAGTTGGGAAAAAAAAAAAAAAAAGTAACAGGAGACAAGCGATTCTTTCTTATCTTAAACCCTGTAAGAATTGAAGGAAGAGAAGGCTTCTGTTTTCCAATAAATTTTGTAACTAAAAAGCCAGTGAAAACATTCACTGGGTGGCTGGAGTGAGTTTGATGTAAGCAAATTATACTACTCCTTACAAAGGTATTCTGAGAAGAGAAAATAATTTTCAAGATACCTATTCCAAGTTAACTTGAATGTTCCTGTTTGTGAAAAATACAGGGAAGAAATGGCTGGACTTAGTTGGACTCAATGATCTTGAAGGTCTTTTCTAACCATAATGATTCTATGAGGCAAAAGGGAGTATGAGGTCTTCAAACTTGTTATAAAGCAAGCTGCTAACAATTACTGAAATATGACTCAAGTTGTCATATTCAATAGAAATTCTTTGGAAATTATTGCAGTCTCATCTATATCTATCAAATGCTTATGGATATTTCTTTGTTTCCTTTTGAATATTTTCCAAATTTTGTCAAATTGTGTCTTTTGGCTCTACCATCTTTCAGAGAATCCCAGAATAATTTAGGTTAGAGGGGTCCTCCAGGGGTCACCAAGTCCAACCAGCATAAGCAAACCAGATTTTTTTAATGGACAATCTAATTTTGAAATCTGAAGATATTTAAGTTCTGTTTAAATAATGAACACATGTTCAGAAAGCAAGCAGCCTGCCTCTGTGTCAATGCCAGAAATATACCACCTGTGGACTTAAAGGAGAGCGATATCTTTAAACAATGAGGTATTTTCTGAACTTATCATTGATAGGCAGAGGTCCGAATTGACCCTGTAGCCCATTCACCACCTCCCACAGGTGGGTCCATGCAGCAATCAAAAAGAAGAAAGTAAGTTTGAGTAAAATCGTTTAAGGATGGATATTAGATGGGTGGGCAGTCTTTGAATGTCATTACCTTAAAGAGAAAAATAGTTATGCATAAGGAAGCATAATTACATTAATACCTGCAAAAATTACATGGATGTGGATGCCAAGAATGAGGTTTAACTTGAAGATTAATATAGCAAAATTTAACTAGTTATGCACAGATGCCTCCAGGTGAGCTAGGTGTCTGAGCTCCCATTACATGGGCATCTAAGGCTTGACACAGTCCCACAAGGAGGTACTAGATCTACCTGAGGTGTCCTAGTGTACCCTGTCTATTTTCCATCCTGGAACAGGAGGGGATGAACTTCCTGGAAGGCTTATCATTGCTGAATATCACAGATAACTTCATGTGCCTCACATATTTAGTTTACTGTTTTGAAAACTTAATGATTCCCTCACTTTTTACTGTTTTTGAAGAAAGTTCAGATGCTTTTCACAAAGGTGGACATCTACAAACAGATCCTAACATTGTGGTGTCATCCTCCGGGCTACCCCAGGTGTCATGAGTGAGGAACTGTCTTTGCTAACTGCTCTTAATTTGTTCACTACTCAATCATGATTCTGAATGGGATTTAGGTTGTTCTTGTATTCAAAAACGGAAAAAGGGGGGCAGCAGTATGAGTAATCATACTTTGTTTCTCTTCCTTTTTCTTTGAGGCCAGGGGTTTGTTTATTCTACAGAAAGAAGTTCCCTTATGTTAATACAGCTATGCAACCATAAAACTGGCAAAAAGAGAACCAAATCCTGTAAATCAAGCTAAGTATATTATTTATTAACCCTACTAGAGAAACATTTCTCTTCCAGAGTTCAAAGCTTCCTTTTCCTTTGCCTAGAAGCACTTAAGAAAATGGGTCTATCTGTGAGAAATAAACAGAAAATTAATCTAAAAGTGATGTTTGAACAACAAAAAGTCTAAATGGGAAGTCTGAACTTATGGTGTGTTGACCTAGATTTTATTTGACCATTTCTGTGCAAGTAGTAATATGCCAAAGATAGAAAACTGATGCGGCAGTATACCTGGATGGCTCAGAGGGAAAACAAGCACTAACCACAGGAATGGTTACTGGCAATAATGATGAATTCTTAGATAGTGTAAAGTTAATTCACTAAACTATATCACAGTTAAAAAATTAACCTTATTACCCTTTGTTTAAAAAAAAAAAAAAAGGATTGTTCCCTTTTTTCATTTTAATTTTTGTGTGGAAATTCTGTAAACATCACGATGAACTAGGCTTCCATGTGGACCAAAAGATTGTCACTCTCAACATCAATCATACCAGCAGAGTGGTTATATGACCATAATTAGACAGTGTTGTCTTCCTGATTATTGATACAGCACCATCATGATTTACATTTCCCACACATTTTATTAAGTCCCTACTGTAATAACATTGTGAGTTTCTTTCTGAAGAGAAAAAAGAGAGTACACTAAGAAAATATATCTTGCTCAGGGATAGTAAAAACAAAAGATGGAAATGAATCTCCCCTCTGAACACATTCTCTCCTTACAGATGTAGAAGATATCACAGATCACAGAATGGTTAAGGTTGGAAAGCCCCTTAGAGATGATCTAGTCCAACCTCCCTTCTCCAGCAGGGACATCTAGAGCATGTGTCACAGGATCATATCCAGGTGGGTTTTGAAAATCTCCAGAGAAGGAGACTTCACAACCTCCCTGGGCAGCCTGTTCCAGGGCTCTGTCACCCTCACAGGAAAGAAGTTCTTCTTCACTTACGGATCGAACTTTCTGTGTTTCAACTTACACCCATTGCCCCTTGTCCTGTCATTGGCCACCAACAAAAAGAGATTGGCCCCCTCCTCCTACATTCTCCCCTCAGGTATTTATGCATATTGATCAGATCCCATCTCAAACTTCTCTTCTCCAGGCTGAACAGGCCAAGCTCGCTTAGTCTCTCCTCATACGACAGATGTTGCCGTCCCTTAATCATCTTTGTTGCTCTCTGCTGGACCCTCTCTAGAAGCTCCACCTCCCTCTTATACTGGGGAGCCCAGAACTGCACAAAGGATTCCAGGTGAGGGAAGATAAAGAGCAAAAATTTTTCCACACATCATGCAACTCTACTCTCTGCTTTCAGCTATCAGCACAGTGTATTCTAAGGATCAACAGGCAAATAATGTCATCTATAATCAGGTTCATAGATATTTATGGCTCATGGAAATATACTTGATAGTCTCTGTGATGGGTATTAAATAGAATTTTTCAGATCCTTCCCCTCTTTCCATCCCATCCAGTACACTTTATCTCCAGCACTGGCCTACTTTGCCATGAATGTGCTGTACTAACTGACATTATGAAGGACACTCCAGTGTAAGTGAAATTGTTTAGTTTTATTAATTTCTTTGGCTTTTAAAAGCTTGAATATTGTGAGTCTATATGAGCTTTGATGCATAAAAATTATGATTAATTCTGGGATTTTTTTTACTTAAATATGGCAAACATTCAAAGCCAAATTGTTATCTCTCTCCACTGCTAATTATTCCAGGAAACCACAAATTCATTTTTACAAGTTTCATTTGCTAATATGAAAAAGTAATCATTATAAATAAATTTGCAAAGTTTTGCTGTGTTAACTCATGTAAATCTAACTATATTCATATTTTTTTTGCAATCTGATGGGGTTTTTTTTGTTTCATCTAAAATATATATTAGGGTCCAAGACAGAACTGAGAACATTCCCCTTGACTATGAATAAAAATCTAATTTTACATACTGCATTTTCTTATACTTGAAAGAGTGGTTCTTCTATACAGTTCCAAGGACACAGCACTTCATCTGGCTACACTCCCTCTGCTTTTTACCTTTTAACATGTCATAGAAAAATTAGAAAACTTAAAAATAAATCAGCCCTAGCTGTAATCACTTAAATCATAGGGAGTTGTTTTAGTTTAAGATAAAGGGATAGCAGAAGTTTTCCTCATTATATAAAAAATAAATAACAAATAGAACCCTAGCATCAACATGAAGACCACTAACTTATAAAATCTTTGATTTTTAATCTTATGAAAAGTTATTACTGGCTTCCCTCTCTTAATGTAATGCTTAAAACCTGTTTTTGAAACAGTATTTAATATCTCTCACAGTATTATCTCTCTCACAATAGAAAAAAAAATGGAGATAAATATAATGTTCTACAAATTATTAAGTACATATATACAAATATATGTGTATACATATATCTAAAATACATATATATGTGTATATTATATTCCTGATAGTTATATATATATGTGTATATATATATATATGTATGTATGTATATATTAGAGAAAATATTATAATATATAGACAGGCACTTATGTATTTTCATATTCCAGGCAAAGGCTTGGAGATTCACTGTCAGGAAGTGCATGTGTCCAGAAGGATTGAGTCTGGTACAGTCTCATACTTTCCAGCTGTGTGCACTTCTTAGACTTCCTGGACCGGGTATTGCAACCAACCCACGTTTCTAACATTAATGTATTCCCTATAATTATCCCTTTTCAACCTCTGGTTTCCACAAAATTCTGTAATGTTTCATCATTTAATCAATCACTGTGTAAAAAAAAATGTTTCTTTTCATTTAAAAAAAACCCTTTTTACTCATTAAATCCTGGCTATAAGGGATTATAATCCCCCCTTGTGTAACTGATACAAACTTATCAGGATAAAAAGAAATTGAAGGAGAAATTGTCAACAAATGAGAAGGACAGTAAGGTTTTGAGGAGGCACATTGGCAGCCTCACCTTGAAAGGAAGGGCTAAGGGTGTTCATCGTCACAGGCACAGACAATTTCAGCAGCTCTGCTTAGTTGATTCTATATCTATAGATATTTGCCTATCCTAGAAAAATATCTGATAGTATATCCATACTAATAAACCTGTATCAGCAAACTTTCCAAGCATCTCGTTTACAGAAAAGCATATTGCGTTTATGTCAATTTCCACTTTGAAATTACTTTATTTGTACTAAATTTATACTATTATCATAATTTGTCATAGTTTGTGCCCAAATGAAGTAAGTAAAAGGCCAATTCTGCCTGTATAGTTATGCTGCCATTGTTCTACCAGAATCATTATGTTGCTTAGTGCTGTGATTTTCAACATGCCTGATTTGCTTAACTATGCTGCCAGTAATTTAATATATACCCTAGGTTTTGCTTTCATTTCTTTCTTTTTTCTTTTATTTAGCTCTTTTTTTTTCATAATTTACTTAAACCAAAGTATACCTTATGCTCCCTTCTTCCTCCCCCCTACCCTCCAAAAACGTATTCCTAGTGGCCTAATTAAGCTGTTTTAAAAGCAAACACTAAATTGGACAAGGATATGTCATTGTAAAGCACACAGTAGAATACCCCCCAAAATAATTACAATAGGGATAATTTTGGAAAATATGTCATGGGCACAGTATTAGAAGAACCTCTGCAACACAGTACTTGGAAGAAATGGAGTCGGTTTTGTAAGACATTGTTTGCTGTCATTACAACCTAAGCACATGAAAGAAATCTAAAAATTGTAAGAGTGTAGTGAGTCAGGTTTGGAGAGATGATGACATTAGATGTTAAGACTACATGCCATATATCCAGTATACTGCTTACACAAAGGACTGGGGAACAGGCCAGGCCAGGGGGAAGGGCTGATGCTTGACAAACACAGAACATTCCTCCTCTTGCAAATATTGCAGTAGTATCTTTTGAAATGTTTCTTTTATTTTTTTCTGAGTTTATAAAGATGTATCTACCTTGCTAACCTTTAGCATACATACTGATATTTATTTTAAAGGCTCCTCTTTCCTTTCCCATTATTTCTTTCCCATTATTTCTTTCTTCAATGCTGTAGTTGCTGTCATAATTATGGTAATAGCTGTCTGTAACATAGTCTGTTTCTATAATTTTGCAATGCATTTAAACAAAACAAGGCTCTGAGACTACCTGGGATCGTTAATATAACACAAGCAAAATATAAAATTCAATATGTACCTCACTCTTCCTTATTCTGTTTGATAATTTTATTTTGTAATTAAATTACTGAGCCTCAGTTTATAAGATTCCTCCAATATCTTCCCAGAGGGAAATGATTTTAACAACCTTTTCATCTCTTTTGAGGGGCAGTAAGGGAGAAAACAGTATTTCTCCAAGAGCAGTCAAATTATGACTGTAGATCACAGGAGTATGTGAAGAAATGGTTGAATATAAGGAATGACAGAGAAAAACTATACTATCTCACTTAAGGTAGCTTTCAACAGCACACATTATTGCAGTTTTATATGTCTTTCTAATAATAGATTTCTTGGAGTCTTGTTCTCCAAGAAAGGTCATTCAGTCCTCTTTCAAGGACTGCTTCTTTTATGTCTGTACAGTGAAAACACAGACCTTGGGAGCATCAGAGATTTGGAAAGCTTATGTGAACATTATGGACTATATTTTCATTAAAAATGGCCTCTTTAATTAACATAGCCCATTAAAAGCAAAGACATCCACTTTAGGCCTTGCAAAATAAAGTGTTTATATGGTGATTTCTTTACATTCCAAGTTAGATGAGATCTTTCCATGAGTTAATGACTCACTTCTGCTATAATAGCCACTGAATTGCTTGCCCTTCAACTACCTGGAAGCATACAAGTAGCTATTTTCTTGTGTTAGTCATTTGCAAATCACAGTTTTAGGCCTTTTGTGTTATACTGAAATAAGTTTGTTGGCAAATGACCTGTGAATTCTTCTACAGTGTCATTGTATAGAAATTGGAGATGAGTTGTCCAGACTCACTCACCATGCATACCTGCTATGTCTTGGCTTCTAAGACTTAGTGAACAAAACAGAAGAGAAAAGGAGATATATACACAGTATGTAAAATATACTTGTACTATAATTCAATAACCTTAAAAAATGCAGCATATACACAGCATCAAGTACTAATCAGCCCAGCTTCTGTTGGACTTTTTTGACCCAAGATTTATAAACATAATGACTGTGTACACACTTGATAAGAGGACAATTATACCATTTAAACCAATATATAATTATATCAGTATTAAAAGTGCTTTCAACTTATACAGAACACAAACTACGTCTGCAAAAGTCTTACAAACAGAACTGCTATCAGTACACAACTACCAACGCTATAGAGCACTTTCAGAGCACTGCCAGCTCTGTAGTGTTTTCAGAGAACTTGTGCTTTGCTGCTCTCTGTCCTTCTCAAAGAGGTGTCAAGGCACACAGTGTGTCCTAGAGCAGAATCTCAATGTTAAACAACAATTTTCAAGTACACTGTAGGCTCCCAGCCTGGTTCTCAGAGCTAATGGGAAGTGCAGAGAATGGGATTTCAGTTCTCAGTTTCCTTTCTCCTGCCTCTTAAATTTTGAGGTACACATGGACCTGTGAGGTCAGTGAATTTCTTGTTAATGTTTTAGAGTTGGGGTGAAGAGTTCTGTGGCATGAGCTGTAGTTATGATGATGAATCAACTGAAGAAAGAAGCAAAGAAAATAAGCTTATGCAGTAGGCATTCACACTACTTAAACGCAGTGGCCCTGTTATCCTTGGTCCAGGAAATGAACAAAAGGATTTGTATAAGGATTTATATCATGGAGTAAACTGAATGAAGTACCTAAGACTGCAAAATATTTTGGTCTTGAAAGCCCCTTTGCTATTTACTTGCCTTAAATAAAATTAAAATATTTAGTTAATTTGTTTAGTCCAGATCTCTGCTGCTGCATATTATCTCATGAGAACCCTGTCAAAAATTAAACAGATTCTATCATGAGAAATGATAGAAAGCTGCTGTGAAATTTATGTTCCTTTACTTATTAGATATCTAACATATACTTTTTTTCTTTGCTTTTGCCCTTTTTAATTATCATTAATTATGTGAAATATTCACTACATTGTTCTGGAGTGCATATTTTTTCACTAAAGCTTATTTCACTCATGAAATTCAAGAGATCAGGTATTTTCCTATCTCAAGGTTTGTTACATCAAGCTAAGCACCTGTGAGTCTCTGTGGTTACACTTACTCTGGGGTAGACGCAGAGTCCTTGAACAACCCTTTAATACAAATTTATCTTTCTTGAATATGTGTAACAATAGAGGCACATAGCTCATCTATGTCTTATATAATAGAATTTCTTATCTCAAATGTAAACTGTTTGTCTCTATTATTTTCAAGCTATTGTATTTACTCTTTTGGTCTCAGTTCTAAATAGACCGAAAGGTAGTTTCTAATTTGATTATGCATTTTCTGTACAGATCATCACTTTATTAAGATTCCTGTAGCCCTTGAACTCTGTATCCTCTTTTTTTTTTTTTTTTTTTTTTTTTTTTTTTTTGGCATGTTGTGGACTTTCCAGTGGCTACTATTTTAGTATATGCTCTCTCTACAATATCCTTTTACTATCTGACTGCCATTTTATTCAATATTTGTATTGCTTTTTTCATCTGTAAATATTTACAACTAGTTTTGTAGTATGTATGCCAATTTGCCTCCTTATTTACTTTGTTTTGCTAGACCTAGTAAACGCATCATGACTTTAAAACATTCTTTTATCAGATAGCAAAACTAATGTATTTTGACATCCACCCAAAAGCATTGTTACTGAACCTCTATTATGCTCATTACAAAAGCATAGCAACAACTTCTAGAGCTGATTATAATGTCATTATATTTGTAGCCACAGCACTTGTGTTTTTCTGCAGCCAAGCTTAGTGGAGTAGGAACAGGAATACAGGTGATTCTGGCATCTCATTTGGTGCTGGAAGGTGCTGTATTATTGCATGTAGTTAGGTACACTGATTTGTTTGCAAGATGAAAGGCAGGAATGTTTTACACAGCACTATGATGAAACAGCCATTTACATAACACTGTTTTGCCTTTCTGGATGCAGTTTTTCATTTCCTTTGTATATAGATAGCAACCCCTCTTGGGCCCCTTCATGTTGCCTGCAGCTTCCCAGACTGGAAGATCTATGAAAATAGGCCGTCCTTGGCCTTCTATTGCCCACATACAGCAAATGTTGATGTGTTTGTGGAAGTAAAAATGTAATAAGTGACCCTGAATTGTATAAACCCTTCTTAATAAACTAGGCACTCCTTTAAGGTTGCTTCAAATCATTAAAAGTTAGTTTTGTAGTGTGCAGTGTAGAAAACAGCATTGGAGTACTGTTAAAAGATTTCTGACATAAACAAGCAGTGAATATAGGCCCATTGGACCTGTCTGTAGGATATTGATACCAATAATTAACATTGTTAAATGGTTTCACAGCAATAGCAATTATGTATATATCTGCTCAGCTCAATGACAAAACCCAGAAGGAAAGAAACAGAGATTCTTAACAACCCTTAAGCTTTTATATTGCCCTTTACCATGGAGTGCTCTGATAAAATATGTTTCCCAAGGGACATAAAAATAGTCAGCCCATTCTAAAAAATATGCGACAAGTACGAAGAACATCTTCTATAATTTTTGTTGAGAATATTCCCAAAGAAAGACAAGATATTTTCTGTACAGGAGAAAAAATAACATTTCAAAGTAAGGTTTGTTGCCAAATCCCAGTTGTGAAAGCTGAAGTGTACCACCCTAAAAAAATCTACTTTTTCTTCTGTCTAAACTAAGTAAGGCATGCTTCATTTTAGACAGCATTGATTAAGCATGATAAGTAATGTAATCTTTTTTGGTAATTTTTATACAGAAATAAATGTTTATAGGGAAAGGTAGTATTTTATTAATAATACTCTAGCTAATATAGCTAGAGAAATTAGAGAAGCTTTTACACTCAGGAGCTCTTTTTTTCATTTCTGAGGGGATTCTGAACCAAAAGCTTGTATGATTTTGAGGCAATATCTGTTGGTCTAATAAAAGATATTACCTTTCCTAAAAGATATACTTAGTGAGATCTTCAAAACATCATGAATACAATCCTTCTTCCAGAACCCATTTATAATCATATTTTCAAAATCTGTTGGCCTCAGCACTTACTGGTTCACTGTCAAAAAATACTTTAAGTGTCCTCTGTATTTTATTTTTACGCTTAAACATTAGATTCAGTATTTCTTCATTAATGTTTACAGTGAATTGATTTTTTACTATATTAGTGTCTTGTATTAGTAGAAATATTCAGTCTTACTGCCAAGAAAACTTAGAAGCTAAATTATTCTAATATTTCCTCTTTTTTATCTGAAGAGATTTTCAAAATCTCTTCAGATATATAAATATCTGGTGACATCACTACTGGTGATACCACTAATATGGTGATATATATTACCATATTTAGAAATGAATTTGTGGATACCCTCTTGAATTGAGGATGGAAGAGCAAGGAAATGGGCTGCTTTGGAAAATGCGATATTCTGGATCCCCTGAGGGAAAAGCAGGGCAAAATGCTACAAAATATAGGTTAACATATATTTCATTCTCCTCATTGGGTTCCATCGCATGATTTTTTTTTCCTAAGTTGCAAGTCAGATATGCTTTTTCATTAGATGTTCCCTGGTTATCCATAAGGTCTATATTCTCACTTGTACTCTCCTCCTCTATTAACACTCCTTCATATTCCTCCCTCTGAATCTAGCCCCATAATGATTTTGAAGAAAAAAATTCTTTTTCTTTCCCAAGAAATATGATTTAGACAAAAAGAGCTATTTGTTAGTTCTATATTCCATATTTTCACTAGGAATATGCAATTGGTTATCAGGATCACTTCTGGCCAATTTATAATACATTTTTTAACTCCTTAATACCTGGTAGGTTCCTGCACTCCTACCAACAATTCAATCTAAGAAGCAGCAGCTCTGGTTTAACTAAAATTCTGCATATACGGAAGCTAAACCTTTTTCCACACCATGGTTATGGGCTTGCAATCGTTGTAACTGTGTGAACACAAGTGAGCCCCTTACACAATTATTACTATGTATGTATGTTTAAAAAAAAATAAAGGGAGGAGATCTCATAGATCTCATACTTCTTTTGCACAATGCATGTTTAGGAAAGATTCAGACCTGGAATATATAAAGAGACAGCCTACTACGCAATCTCAAAGGGAAAAAAAAAAAAAAAAAAAGGAGGGTTTTAATGGTACTGCCTTATAGAAATACAGCTGGGTAAATATTATGAATGTAAAGAAATTTATGGCACAAAAGTAAAGGTGGTAATCGGGACAAAGATCTTCCTTTCCGTTAGAGATTCATGAACAGCTCCCCAAGAGTATTGTTTTTTCTTTTTTGATGCAGATCACCTAAAGCTTTAAAAAGTAGTGTGATCCTCCAATTATAAAATTTATAATATTTAGCTGAGTTATCAGGATGATATTCAACAAATCTGAAAGGGTCTTTCACCTACTGGGTGGAATTAATCTTCTTTTAACATATCGTAATTTAGGAAACTCCATTTATTCAGGTTACCTAAATTCTCCTTAAACCTAATGTAGAAAGACAGGAACTTTCAGGAGACAATTAATCCCATCCTAAACTGTGTTTCTATTACAAGAATGATTTGCTTTCTGGGGGCATTTGTGTTTTCCCTTTAATTGCAGAGAGATTAGTTTAGTAAAGACAGCTTAATTGGAATTGTTACATGAGGAACCTCATGCTATTATGCTATTGTCTCCTACTGTTAACACAAGAGGGAGGAAAAGGCAGGAGGAATACTTCCAGGATGTCAGCCTATTCAGACTGTGCACATCGCCAAAGTTAGATCCTGAAGAGTTTATGCCACCTTCGAAGTATGACTTTCATAGGAACACAGATTGTCTGTGACTACTGTCACGGAGTTCTCTGGTCCTTGTATGTCATGTGCTCCCACTCATCTTAGTGGCCTTTCACTACGTTCTCTTCAGCATGTTTTTATTGTACTGTGAAGTCATAAAACTGAGCATGGTACTCCAGATGTGGTTTTATTGGTGTAAAACAGAGTAAAACAATCACTTCCATGGACCTGCTAGCTACCCTCCTGCTAATACACTTAAGTTTACCATTGGCCTTCCTTGCTGCAAGGGCACATTGCAGCATTACCTTCTACTTCTCCACCAGGTCACCTAAGTCCTTGCCTCCAGATGGCATGGATGAACAGAGAAATTCTGACTGAATTCATTTATGAAGAAAGGAAGGACATCAGATATGCAACCAGTGATGGGCTACCTAGAAATTTATGTCACTGCTTGATAACTTTAGGTAAACTACTAAATCAGTTTTAATGTATGTTTTTCTCATGTTACCAAATAATTTTTCTTTCCTTCTTTACAGTGTTTTAGCACCAGTTAGCAGATGTAAAATGCACCCTATACTTCACAGTAATTATTCTTTTTTTTTATTCAAAATCCATTCTTGCTCTCACTTTCTTGACAGGTGTTCCTGAATATTTGACTTGGAACACCACCAGAATATCAGTGTTGCCAGTATTGAGAAGAGGAAGCTATTCGCCTTTTCATATACAAAGTCTGAATATTTTTAAAGAAAATACAGTGGAAAAAAAAATAACAGATGGAAAGCTCAAGGCAATATTATTTGTATTCTATTTTGTTCAGTTTACTTTTTAGTGTCTTATAATTCTGAAAGAGATAGATTGGGAGTGGCAATGTTTTATCCATGGAACAAGTTCACTAAGACAGACTCAATACCCTCTCCAAACATTTTGCATTCAAGTACATTCCAAAGGGATTATCTCTCATAACCAAAAAAAAAAAAAAAAAAGAAAAAAACCCCTCCTTTCCTACCACACTATGCTAATTCTGAGAATGCATATTTTGATTTTTTATAATTTTCTGGATGCAGCTACTGAAATATATCTCTTTTGCATTTTCAAAAAAAAAAAAAGAAGAAAAAGCTGGAATAAAAAACATTTGGGGTCATATTTTTTAACATTTTAATAAATTAAAATGCGTAAGCAAATAATTTCTTCTGATTGCTTTATTTTTACAAACATCTTCGAGTAATGTTGGAAACAAATGATTTTTTCAAAATAAAATATTGAAACCTATCCATGGTTGCTGAAATCAAATCAATCCACCATGCCTGCTAAATTATGTCTCTAAGTGCCTCATCTTTATATCTCTTTAACACTGCCAGGCTGCTAGGGACGGTGATTCCATCACTTCCTAGGCAGCCTGTTCCAATGCTGACTACTTTTTCCATGGAGAAATTCTTCCTAATGTCTTCACCTGCAACAACCTGAAGCCATTTCCTCTGGTCCTATTTTCAGCAGTTATTCTGGAGAAGAGAATACCCACCTCATTACAGCCTCCCTCCAGGTAGGCATAGGGAGCATTAAAGTCTTCCCTGTGCCACCTCAAGACTAAATAAACCAGCACCCTCAGCTGCTCCTTATAAGGTCTCTGCTCCAACTCCTTCACTAGCTTTGTTGCCTTTCTTTGTACAAGCTCCAGTGCCTCAAAGTCTTTCTTGTAGTGGAAGGCCTCATCTTTCTTACCTTTCTTGTAGTAAGAGTTGATGTCATAAAAGACACTATTTCTACCTACAAAGATTTTTATTCTGCATCTTGAGTGAGAAACCTGTATAAGTATTACAGAATGCAAATCTGCTATTAATCAGTTTATTCGGAGAGATGTGGTATTGGTGCTACAAAATTAAGATAATGGACATCTCACTCATTTAATGAAGTATTTTGTTGATCACTATTCTCTGTAGAAATCTTCCAATTCCCAGAGTGTCACTATTCCTCTAAGAAATTATTCAAAAAAAACTTCCAAATATAAGTGCCTTAGTAGATAGATAGAATATTTATTTACTTCATGTTTTTATTTCAGGGTCCTTTCTGATAGCTGCCTATAATAATATTTGTTATGTAAACAAAAGAAAAAGAAAATAAATAATTGTACTGATAGCTATATGAATATATCCTACAGTTTTTACATTTGTTTTATAAATTTGTACATAGATATAATTTTGATGTCTTATGTTCTATAACTTTCTACATAATATCATTGCTCTACAGAAGTGCTTAGGGTCAACATTTTCATAAGCCTTTTCATAAATATGTTTTATAACAATTTAACAGTGTCTGTAGTAGAACAGTAACTGCAGATATAGCTCTAACTACTGTGAGGTTCTTATATAATTATGTTAGCAGCAACAAGAGCAAAATAGAATCCCACTCCAACTGATTTTTTACCAATAAAACTTATATGTGCATAACAGTCTTACTGGAATTCATATTGCAAAGTGCTGAGCGCTGAGTTCTTATGTGAATTACTAAAAAAAAAATTATAACTGGGTGAGAACAGTACACATTTCTTCTATGTGTATTTACATTATTTAATGTACTGGGATTAGAGTGCTCAGCACCTAATAGTATTTAATACAAAACTCTATGGCAGCTATATGTCTCTGAAGTGAACATTTTTACTTTCTTATCTATAATGTATACAACCGAGAACAAAATAGGCCTAGTATATTTGAGAAAACATAGAGACACCAAGCATGCTACACCCTTATAATATTTTCCTTAGGCAGCTAAGACTCATCTCAACCTCTGAGTATAACCAGACACCCCTCATAACCTAGGCTAATGATCTGAATCTTCAGATGTTGCATGCTAAATTGTGCTATTTTCACATTAACTGGATATTTGTTCAACTCTCTTAATAGCAATAGGAGAATTAAGATTGAAATCTTCTGGAAGATAAAAAAGATACATAATGCCTTTTTTTTTTTTTAAACTGCAGTCCCTAATGAAGATCTTCATATGATGGGGATAGTCACTTAGCAATGACTGAATATTACCATATTTTCAAATTTTTAGATACTTACATAAATAAATAATTTCCATTTCTTCAGTTTTGTATTCATTTTTTGTTGATAGATCATGCACATCAGTGTATGAACTATTCCCTGTCTGACACACTGAAATAACACTGAGATTTTAAAGGAATTTTATTAATTGAAAGTTAATGTTGAGAAGCCTGGCTACTGTAACTGGCAAGCAACTACCTCTGATTAGTACTAAAGAAAAATTAAAAATATATTTCATAAAATTAGAAGTCAAACTAGTTAAAAAAAATCAATATACCATCATGAAAAGAGATTCAAAGCACTTGAGTATTCAGAATGCTTATTTTTTTGGAGGGGAATTTGTATTCCCTTTTTGCTGTCATTGACTTCAGAGGTTTTCAAATCAGCCCTGTAAAGATGGCAACTTCAGCCCTGTAAAGATGGCATATAGTTTAGAATGAAAGTGTTTCAATTTAAATCAATGAGTTCAATTATCTATTTAAAGTTGAGGGTATATGAGACCTTAAAGCAAGAGACAGAAAACCCACAGATGCCTAAATGTGCGGTTACAGGGAACAACTATTAAGTATCCTCGCTTGCTGTTTAAGTCTGGAGATTATAAATTCCACATGATTTTTTCTTTATCCTTTTATTTTATCCTTCAGTTTTCTGGTTAGACTTTTCTAAAAATGCCTTAGATTTTAATGGGGCTCAGCAACTGAACTCTCAACTACCAGTTAAGAGGATTGGTGTTCAAAAAGTAGATAAGCTTGCAATTATTGTTTCTTAGAGATTTGATTTGATAGCAATGTGAATCTTCAGACTCTACACAAAGCACAGTGGTATTCCTCGTTTGCTTTTAAAGTACAGAGAATATGCCATTAGTTACTCCTCTTCAGTAGGAGGAAAGCAGGAAAAAAAAAAAGGCAGCTTTCAAAGAATTTGGAAGATCTTATTTTCTTACACCAACTGCTTTCAAACTCACATTATTGTAGCTGCTCTATTCCCCTGCAGAATATTATGGGATGAAAGTTTTATTCTACTGTGTAGAACAGAATTGAAAAATGTGAGATCACTGTGCAGACCAACAGATAGTAAGTTTCCTTGCATGTAAAGTCTTGGGGTCTTTCTTCTCTCTGCTGTAAGACCCTTTGTGCATTTTGAACAGTGTACATGAATAGTTCTCTCTCCTTTGACAGCTTCAGTCACTTTGCTACACACCCACAGTTAGGCTTTGTCACAATTTCATGTCCAAAGAATCTTTCATTTTTTTGATATATTGTGACACAGCTTCATGAGAAAGAGTGCTTTTCGATCTATTTTTGGAAGATTTTTGTCCACCTCAGGTTTCATCTACATATTTTGAACAAGTGGAATAACTCCCTTGTACTTAGGTCAAGACTACAAATAACAACCAAGATGCTTCCTGTTCTTGTTCCCAGTATTTAAATTATTTAACTCCAAGTTCTGAATTCCTTTCTCAGATACATCTCTCTCTTTCTCTCTCTCTCTCTCTCTCTCTCTCTCTCTCTTCACACAGTGCCAGAAGAGCTCATCTGGCAGACTGGCAATGAAGGATTTCACTGAGTGGGTCAGGGGTCTAGAGCTCAGCAATATGTCACAGCTCTAGGACTGTGACATCCCTTCATAATACTTAAAAAGCAACACTTCTTTTCTATGTATCTTCAGCTTGCTTTCATGCTTTCAATATTTTTTTTATTGTTACTGTGTTCTCCACATTTCACTATGTCATCATCTGAGTTCTTGTTGAATATGGATGGTGATCATTACATGAGGTAGAGATCTCCATTTTTAATGAGAAAAAATGGAAGCCATTTGGGTTTACATATAACGTAGCAAATTTAATTAGCTTTATTTTTTATCTTGTTCTTGTGTTATAGTAATCATTAGGAATATGGACCTTGAGAATAAAAAATCTATTTCTTTTCCTGTGATGTGCAAGGAAACCATTTTATATGAAGTTTTTGTACTTTTTTGGGTACTTTTTTACATTAAACTGTGTGTATTTTATAATTTAATAAATGAACTGACCAAAGTATAATATGAAACTGAACATAGATCTCAAAAAGAGTCAGACAGGTTGTTGAATGCAACCCACTATCATACAGCAGTGCATTAACCTGAGAACTTTTAAACAATGGGGTCCAGGAACACTTCCTACATCAAACTCAGGCTTCTCCTGAGTACCCATTGACAAGATTTTGGGCATCTATCTTTCTTCCCACTCTCACCGATGTGTTGGCCTCTAGATGCAGAAACCTGGATATATGAACACAATGGAAATGGAGAATCTACTACTCTGGAGAACAGAGGAAGCAGGGCCCTGTATGGCTTATGGACACATGCCCCATAATATAGGCTTAGGCATTGTGTCTACCACAAGCCACAAGGGTTGCTAAATGTTTATATCATAATTTGAAGGTAAAATTAGTGGCTTTTTTTTTTCATCTTTTTGCTTTGCAGGTAGCATGCCTGCACCTGTTGCAGGAAAAATGAAGAAAGGACGGAGCAAACTACTGCCTTCCTACTAGCATCACTCAGTGTGGTATAAATCTGGCTGACTCATATGATGCAGAAAAAGTTTAGCACTTTTGATCTTCTCTCTGAAAATAGCATATGCAGCTAGTCTTTCTCATAAATTGATTGTCATCCAAGTCCTATCAATCACCAGTTATTTGATCTTTCTTTGTCTGGTTATCTTGAGAGAGAATTTGGCTTTGTTTTTCTCATTTTTCATGATAAAAGAATAGAAACCTGTAGAGAGTAAAACATACCAATATTTCCAAGAGACTATAAATAGAAAACCCTTTAGACATATCAGAACCTCATGCTGTGGAGTTCATTTTCTACTGTAAAGCTCCACTGTTTTTTGGAAATACCTTTACTATTTGGAAAAATAATTTTGTATTTTGTAACTATGCACACTATGATACTGAAAAAAAAATCCAAATATATAGGATAATTTTCATCATGTAGACACTTGTAATGAATGAATGACAATTAATTCACATTTTCCCGAAATACTAGTTTGTTGCTATTTTGTACAAGGCTAAGTAAAAGTGGAGAAAGAACATGATGTGCTAGCCTCGTTCCAAAGGCTCATATAAACAGAAACTCTAGAAGATCAACATATTATTATTTTATATACATAGCTGTCATGTTATGTCACCACACTTCAAAGTAGTAAATCACCAAAGCAGATTATGTCAGAACTTGAGAATTATAATACACTACTGTTGTTGCACTAGACCCTTAAGGCAATAACACAATCTGTACTTTCTAGCACAGATATTTATTCTGCATTAAAGCAGTAATATTGAAAGCTCACAAGGCTTTGTGCTCTTTGGCTTTGCTGAGTTTGGCACACTACTCATCCACCTGACACAAATTATCCCAACAATTAGACAGTATAACAACAGAAACATATGAACTTTCTCTGAGAACTACTTTATCATATGTTACATAAAAATATTTGAAGGCTGGGGAATGGTCAAATTGAAAGTTCAGTTCATGATTATTTACAATACAAAGCAAGTGAGTCTAAATGGATTTTAAGAACAGATTTGCCATCTGTTGTTTAAAGAAAAAAAAAAAAAGGAAGAGAAAAATGAGCTCCATTTGCTACAGACAGCTATGGGGTGGTCAGCCTAGAATATTTGGCACAGAAGATGTTTAGAATTGAGCAAAGTTTATAACTGAGCTCTGCTCCCATCTTATTTAAGTCATCTGCAGCTGCCTTTGTAAGCCAAAGCACTGAAATACATTTCTTCAGTACTACTTTTGATCTACTGGAAGAGCCCTCTCTAGCAAGAGAGGGGGTGAGGCTGCATCTAGACCATTCATGGCCATGACAGGCCATCAGGGACAGGAATTTCAGGAACCAGCACTTCCCCTTCAAACAGCACTAAAGCTTCTGTAGCAAAAACAGTAGTTGAGTAGAAACCAAGTGCTTTTTTGACTTTCAATGGAAGTGATTTTTAAGACCAGTGTACTATGAGAGGGTGAGGTACAGTTGCTGTGGCGATCAAAAGTGATTGTCTTGGCTCTGAGACAGATGAAAGTGTATATGTACACCTACCTAACAACCAGGGATGTGGAGGCCTCGACAGCAGCAGCTCTGACAGGACCTTTGAACAGCAAGTTTCTCAGTGTGATTTGTCCTTTTCAGTGCTAATGACCAAAAGGCATCTTTTCCACCTGTACTGGAAGAAACTCCAGGACTGAATAACCAAGAGGGTTGCCTTTTGAAATAGATCCCCATGGACTCCTATCTGAAATAAGCAGTTTTGAATCTCTGTGTGAAAGGCCTTTTATAACTATGTGTCTAAATAGATTTTCAAGATATATATTTATTATTTTCACAGAATAAAGATGTTTAAGGTTGGAAGGGAACTCTAAAGATCATCTAATCCAACCTTCCTGCTCAAGCAGGGACACCTAGAGCATGTGGCACAGGGTGGCATGAAGGAGGGTTTTGAAGACCTCCAGAGAAGGAGACTTCACAACCTCGCTGGCAGCCTTTTCCAGGGCTCTGTCACCCTCACAGGAAAGAAGTTCTTCCTCACCTGGAGATGGAACTGCCTGTGTTTCAACTTTTACTCACTGTCCGTTGTCCTCTCACTGGCCACCACTGAGAAGAGTTTGGCCCCTTCCTCCCTACATTCTCCCTTCATGTACTTATACATGTTAATTAGATCTCCTCTCAGCCTTCTCTTCTCCAAGCTAAACAGGCCCAGCTCACTCAGTCTCTCCTCATACGGGAGATGTTCCATCCCCTTAATCATCTTTGTCACTCTCTGCTGGACCCTCTTTAGAAGCTCCGTGTCCCTTTTAAACTGGGGAGCCCAGAACTGCACACAAACTGCACACACATTTTATTTATTGGTGTTGCAAAAACAAATAAAACTCCATACCTGAAGAAAACTAATTAGAATTGAATGTCTTCTCCCATACTTTATTACTATTATGCTATCAAGATAATGCTGTGTGAGTTCAATATCTTACATAAATTTGATAGAATAAGCAATACACAAACCTTTTATATAGTTATTAAGTAGGTCTCTGGCTACCTTTGAATTCATACAATTTACAACTAAGCTAAGAAGTGTAAAAAGAAATCCAGCTTTCAATGTAATCGTATGGGTCTAAGACACTTTTGAAAATGTAAACCATTACATTCTTCCTTATAAATATTTTTTTCCCTGGATGACAGTCTTCATTTATCAAAAAAATGGAATATAACACAATAGAAGGTACCATTATAAGGCTGAATTATTCTGCACATTCTTTCATAGAGTTAAGAACTCAGGACACTGATAAAAAGTAGGAAATAACTTGATCCTTTGCTCCAATGTTGAACTGCTGCCATATATTTTTTTTTTTAGAGATGAAAACAATGTTCCTATAGTTCTTATAACATCTTATATTCTTATAATATCTTATTATGAGCCTTTTTATTTTTAACTGTATTCACCTCCTGACCTGGTCTGCTTGACTGTATTTTGGATTGAAAATAAAATCAAATGATACATGGAGATAGAGACCCATATTTCTAGCCCTTTTTTCATATCCTTTCCTGTTTGTGTATTGTTCAGATAAGATATTGCATTGTCTCTGTGTATCTAAACTGAAATTCACTGTCAAACTTTTCAAGGTTTGTCCCACTCTAATGACCTCATGTATCAGATCTCAGATCTACAGAAGCTTGAGAGTGCTTCAGCTCTGTGACGTGATATTTGTACTATCATTCTCCTCCAAGACATGCTTATAATATAAGGGTGCATCCATATCTGCTCTGTAGATAGCAAAAGAATAAAGTTCTGTGAAAACCTTATAAATGTGTCTGTTCACAAAACATGCCTAGCTAAAATAAAAAGCTAAGGCCTCACTGAAAAATCATTGAAAAATTATGAATATTGATGGAGCAAAACCTATTTATACCATGAGATAGCCTTGATTTGCCATACCTTGTTCTTGTGACTCAACCATGGGCCAAAATACTAGCAGAGAAGTGAAATCCTGAAGAAAAGAAAGTCAGTGAAAATGGCAAAAGTGCAACCTACTTTCCAGAGATGTTCAGGCATTGTGGTAAGATTGAAGCAAGAAAACAGAGGGAGGTATCACCTCATTTGCCCTTTGCCTCTCTAAGGCAAAGATAAGAATTTTGCTGTCAGGACTATCAGCAGAAATTGATGATTGTCCATATAAGACAGAAATCAGAAGGAAAAGATTTACATTTTTTATTCAGTCTTAACCCATAAATTAAACCAGTTTTATATTTTTATATTGTATTATTATAGTACCTTTTTTTGCAATTATTCATCAATAATACAACATTCTCATCTGGCATTCAGCATTGCTAGAATCTGGCATAAAAGCTAAATCTCAAGTATATCTGGACCTAAGATTTTCTTATTGTACCTCAAAAGTGGGTAAGAACTGTAATTAGGATTTTTGAATGATGGATTGAATTATGGAAATGAGAGATTATTCACACTTTTTTTATAAAATATTTCAGTCTTCATACATACTTTCACAGTGTATTATACTTTAATATTTTATAGGTTAAATTCACAGTGGCATAAAAAGTCTAGACCAGGCAGTCTCATTTATGCCCTATTTTGACTATTTAAAGTGTGTGTGAGTGATGTCTTAGTCTCAAATGGGAGATTTTGAAAAAAAAAATTGAAAAAATCAAAATTGAATAATCAGAAAGCATACAGCTCACTGCTCTTCAGATGGTGTAATACAGCATTGCTTTGTTGAAGTCATTTCAGATGCCTAGTGTTATGAGTGAACTGAAATGTTTACATTAACTTCACAAAACAGATTTCAATGAGTATTTTAAAAAATACTCTTTTTAGAAGTTATTCTATAATCCACTACCATAGAGAAAAAAAGATAAACATCTGGCATTTTCTTTCCGTTTCTCCACATCTTCTCTGGGGAGACAAATTCCTCAAATCATTATGTAACCTATGTAACATTTATTATATGTGAACATTGCCCACTATCAAGCTTTGGCTGAAATATACAGTTGGGATGAGAGGCCAGGCAACTGAGTACATGGTGTGAGTAGATGTGCCAGTTCTGGGCCTGACCTTAGGTCTCCAGCATATGTTTTATGTTTTCTAGTCATACTTGAGATTGGATGTTTTATGTTTTGCTCTCCAACTGGCAGAGACAGTCATAGGATAAGATAAATTAGAGATACCTTTGAATATTAGATTATCCTGTATCTTTCTCTACCGAGAAAATTAGAATATTTTTAAACGCCCCTTTCTCTCACTTTCATATAATTTTAAAATATTTATATTCAATGAGTTTTTCACATTCTTCTTCTGGAGATTTTTCTACTGCCTTATTTTCATTTGTATATGAAATTCCTTTTCTAACCTCTCCTCCTAGCTTTGTGTATGACTATGTATTTCTGGTAACAACTCCATCTTTGAATGAATGAAATAATTCAGGTGTGCTGGTCTGAGCTGGAAGATGACTGCTGCCTTATGATATGAAATCTGTGCTTCTGTAATTCTTCTGTGTTTCACATTTTCATAAAAATACAGTAAGAAGAGACTTAAAATGGTCATCTCAACCTTCTGTCTGTCTCAAGGATTGATCTGCTATACCTATGGCAATTTTGAGAAATGTATTTTTCACTTTTTTTTTTTAAATACACTTTTGCTTTTCTAAAGGCATTCATTGATATCCAGAATTAATGCTTCTTTATTTCCCCTCTCCAAATCTATGTCGTCCTTCATGCAGAAGCCCAAGTGAAAGCTGACTGGTGAAACTTCAGACCTCTGTGTCCCTGGTGTATTAAATACTTAAATTTAAAAAAAAACTCTTTTATATGAAAGCAACAGTAATTTTAAAAGCTCAGTTATAAAACATGTCCATTTTTCCTGTGTGGATGAAAACAGTGGTTAATAGCTATACACTAGTGAAGGAGTTAAAAAACAAACAAACAAAAAAAAACACTCTCCAAAAGCAAGTAACTGTAGAAAGCATCTAGAAATTGAAAGCTGGCGTACAAGACTCCTTTTTCATTAGATTACTAAATAATTAGTGATGGCTATGGTAACCACAAAGAAGACTCCTTTTTCATTAGATTACTAAATAATTAGTGATGGCTATGGTAACCACAAAGAATAGGCCAGATCATTGTTTGGTATAAGTTGTACTGATCAACAGAGTTAAGATTATTTATATTACTAGCTCAGCATTTAGCTACATGTATAAAGAAAGGAATAAGCTTGATGTATCTGGAGGATGTTATTTTGAAATATTTTCCTTTGAATTTAACATATTCATTTATAAAGATGAACAGTATGCACAATAGCAGTAAGTACTGCATTATTTACATTATCCTTTTGGAAACAATTTTCTGTCATGAATGACTGATAGGAAAACATCAGACAAACTCAGCAGAGGAAAAGCACCAATAAAAGCAATTACTCCTGTCAGAGTAAGTGGGATTGCTTCCAGTTATTCTTGGTTTAGATTCAATCAGTGTATGTCTAATTTAGAATCAGGCTTTTCCATCCGGTGCTATGCTTCCGGACTCTCTGGTTCTCTTTATCAGTTGTGATCATGACAGTGTAAAGAAATAGAAGATCATAGCTTGTTTAAGATGGACCTTTAGCTCTAATTTATGTTTAGCTACCACTCTGCAGAAGTGACCACTCATGGAAATCTCAAGGGAAACACAATGCAGTTATAGTTCTGCATGATTATGACCCATTAAGCAAAAACACTTAAATCAGAAGTCTTCAAAGGAAGAAAGAGGAAGTCTTGGCCATTGAAAGCTGTATATTGTTATTCTTGCTTTGACACTCTGGATTACTCCATGACTTTTCAGCAAATGCTGTTCATTTTTGATTCTGACAGCATCTGATAACAAAAATACTGTTTATGACAAGACTCTAATCCTTTATAGAAAATATATCTCG
Source organism: Nothoprocta perdicaria (assembly GCF_003342845.1). Taxonomy (NCBI): domain Eukaryota; kingdom Metazoa; phylum Chordata; class Aves; order Tinamiformes; family Tinamidae; genus Nothoprocta; species Nothoprocta perdicaria. The sequence goes on from NW_020454305.1 coordinate 1,695,476, forward strand.
AAACCTATCTTAAAAATCACTTTTTATTTCTGTATGTCACCAATTCAGCCTACTGAAGCCTGCAGCAAGTTCCTGTTAATTTGGAAATATACTTAGCCAGAATATGATTGTGGCTAATGCAGAACTGAGTGGCTGTAGCTGGCCTAAAACTTGTTGTCAGCAGGAAGAAGATTAATTTCATTTAATCTCTCTGTCATGTCTCACTGGCTTCCTGTCCTTTTTGCTTGTTATCTCCAGTGAGCTGCTGCTGTCACTCTCAATTCACTTTCTACTCACTTATTTGTTATCTGATGGATCTGTCTACACATTCTCTCAATATGACATTTTTTCCTTTTCTGAACCAGAGCCATTATCACAAAGCATGCACTGGGGAAGAAAGACTACATTGAACTTAAAAAAAAAAAAAAAAAAAAAAAANAAAAAAAAAAAAAAAAAAAAGTAGGGAGAAAAGAATATGATTTATGCAATTCTGCAACAATGCTTATGTCCAAATATTCTGGCTGCCCAAGGAAAAAAAAAGTATTTTTCTTGTCTTCTTTTTCCATGTAAATAAAAAAAAGTAATGATAAGATATGAAGGCATGTACTTATAGGTTCTAGACCTCAGTCCTCAGTCCTTGTGTCTGCCCAAAGAAGAACAGCAATGCTTTTTTTGTATTCTGAAAATACATCACAAAGATGAGGAATAATTAAAGGCATATTTAGCCCTTCCCAGACAGTACCAGCCAGTGTGCAATACATTCCTGAACCAGATGATATGATGAGTCCTGTCTGCCTTGATGCACTCAAAGTGGGTCTTTTTCACAGGGCTACTCGTGGCAAGAGTTCTTCATGTTTGAAAACATTTAACATATGTATATATATACATGCTTTTTTAATTTCATTATCTCCATTTGACCTAACATAACACCCCGCTCCATAACAGTGATGTCCATACTTGGGGACTAAATAGGAAGACCAGGGTCCAGCTGCATTGTTCTTCCCTCAAGGGAGCAGAGGAAAAGCTAGTGTATCATTTTATTCCCTGAGGCTACACATAGGATATATTTAAGTGCTTTGCTAAATTGCTTGAATGGTTGGGCTAACTGAATGAGTACACAGTAATTGCATATGCCACCAAAGTGGCTTGAGGTGCTATCCTAACGTGCCTCTTCTTCTCATAGCACACAGGGGTCTTAACTGAATAAACTCTCTCAAGGCTGAGAAAGTTTTAGAGCTAAGAGTTATCTTCCGATGTGCCTAAAAACTGCACAGCTTCTATTATAAAAGTAACATCTCAGAAATATGTAAGAACAACAAAGTGTGTTTACAGAAGTGTTTCTGCCTTTTCTACCAGCCATCTTTGATGATATTAGTCTCAGCTAATTCTGCACTTTGGATCTCAACCTTGAATGCTGTTAAGTAATGTCACATTTGTTTTCAATCAGTTAGAGCTTAAATTCCATTCATATTATTATAATATGAGAAACATTTGGCCATACCACGTCTAAACCTGGACAGCAGACAATAACAATGGGAAAATATAAGAACAGGAGAGGGATATGGGAATATTTCCAGCAGAAGTTACCATGTGAGTTTTAAGTAGTTTGTGGCTCAGAAAAATGCAAAATGACTAAAGGTTTTTTCTACATTGAAGACTAGACCTGGAAAATATGGCAAAGAAAGCTAACTCCCTCACCTGACAGCTGTCTCTGTCACCAGGCTATAGGCTGCCTTTCGAGGTGCCTGTACATGCAGCATAGCATTGCCCAGCACTTGCAGGTCAGTGTTTGCAGGTCAGGAAGATGATCTGAGTTATGATGCATGCATGCACAGGGAATCAAGCATTTGAATGGAGTGATAAAATTTCTCCCCTCATTGGAGTGAGGGGAGAAAAATATATTTTGGTTGTTCTACAGGGAGCATGGATGCCAAGCTTAGTCACAACCTGAAGCAAGCAGTGTATTATGTCAAGTACAGTTCTAACAGTAAAGTTACTTATCACAGTAAAAAGCAAAGGAAAATTATCCCTTTACTCGTGGAGCAAATGGGAAAGGAGGAAGAAAACTCCTTATAACATTTCTGGCATAGGAATAACAATACAGTGTGTTTTAAAGACAGCTTATGGCAAAGTCCTTGTCTGTCATAATCTCATGAATTTCTGCTGCTGACCATGTCAGCTGAAAATTTTCTGCCTTAAAGTTGATTTTACCGCTCCTTAAAAACAAACAAATGAAGAAAAGAAGCTGGTATCTCTTCAAACAAAAGACAGATGTTTTCTATTACATGAAAGTGGTAACTGTAACTGCCTTAAAAGAATGCTAGCTTACTTTTTTAAAAATAGTACATACATTTATCAGTGAGAAACAGATACTATAACCACGATTTTTATAGCTTGGTCTATAGGTGAGATATGGTCCATGTAGTGTTATTTCCAATATATGTCAAACTCATAAGTACATTCTCAAAGTATCCTGGAAGGTTACTGTAGCTAACAACACCAAACAAATGAAAAAACAGATCATTTTTTTAAAGCGGAAAATATAGGAGGAACTATAGAAAATAAAGCACTAGTTTTTAAACTAAAGAAGAGAAACTTAAAGCAGAGAAAAAACATCATTTGAAATTATCTGATAAATAAATGCATATAAATGGAGACTGTAATAGTGAAATTCAGGTCTGATTTTTTTTCTATTGCTTTACATGAAAGAGTCAATGTTGATAACATTAAGGAATATTACCCCGTGACCAGAACTAACATTTCTGAGCTTTAATGTACTATTCAATTTCACTTCTGTAATCTTTGTAATGACTTTAGGTGCCGTTCATGCTGTTAACCCACACACAAACCAACCACAATATTTTTTCAAATTATAGTTGACAGACTGTCTTTGTTTTGCAGCATTTAAGCAAGCAAACAAAACTCAAAGCTTTCCATTTTTTTCCCACAACTGTCTATTCATTTGTTTGCCATTTTCATTTGCTATCAACAACATCATTGTTTGGGGGAGTAAACTTTGAGTTAGGGTGGTAGCTAGTTTCTGAAACAGCGTTTTTATCTTACTTGATCCAAGCACACACAAAACTCTGATCCCATGCAGCTGAAGGTTTCAAGTTCAACATTCATCTAATTCTGGGTTAGGTAGCTCAATAAAATAATCCTTTCTCATGCTTTTTTTTTTTTTTTTTTTTTTTCTTTTTTTCACTATATTCTCTAGAGCCAGTAACAGATGGGATAAAATATCCTTGCATACAAGATTTTGATACATATGCACTGTTTCATGTATGAGAAAAGTGTGTCTTGAAGTAACAAATAATTACTTTTAAAATAACCCTTATGCCATGGGAAGGAGAAATCCACAGTGTGCATAATAACATGAAGGGATAAAAATGAGTTTATTATATATACACTTCTCACATAAAAATCATTTTTTCATAATACTTTAAGAAAAATTGCAAGAAGTATCTAATAAAGGAGTTGTATCAGTGAATAGTTAGGATTATTTCCATATAAAGGGATATCTTCTTTAAAGCATAAAGATTTTTATTGCAGCTGATTGCTGTATGCCTTCCTCTATAAAAAGTTTCCCTAGATGCTACAAGACATTGTGTCATGGAGAATCATGAAAAAAATGTAAGATTATCTGAACTTTAATCTCTTGAAGCGCAAAATTGCATACATCAAGTATTGCTTGGATATTCCTAGGCTAAAGGTGAATATAAGATCCCAGGGAAACCTAGAAACTTTTTCCTTTCCCAGAAAAGGAATTCATCCTGGCAGAGATTTGAGATTAGGATATAAAATAGTACATCACTCTTATATACTCAAATAAAAGTTGAAACTTAAGGGAGTAAGGGCAAGATATTAGTTGTCAAAATATTTAAAAATATACATGTTCATTAGGAATTTAAGGAGCTATTTGCAACAACATACAAACTAGTTAAAGCAATGAAGAATGAAAAAGAGACAAACAAGGGGCAGAATAACAAAATAATTTATATAGCACAATGTCAATATTTGTGATATTTATACTGCAATATAATACTGGTAAAAATGTTACACATGTTTCTGTTATTGGTCTGGTTTTGATCACCTCTGAATTTTGCATATGAATCCACATTTCAAGTCTTTTTTTTTTTTTTTTGTATTATGAAATGAATATATGAATATGTTAATAAAACAGGAGGATGAAAAATCCAGTGTAAGAGAACTCAAGAATTCACAAGATGTTATTTTCTGCACCTCCTATTTTCTCAATTTGCACATGTGGCGAGCACAGTGAATGAGACATTACTCTGGAATCTAGGAACACATTTCTTGTCTTGGTGTTAACTCCCAGTTTGGCCTTGAGCAAGTCAGTCAGCATTTGTATACTTCAATATACTGAACTGCAGAATGAAGATAATAAAAACATATACCATATGCACAGAGCTTTGTAAATCACTGAGAGCTGGATCACATGCTCTCTAGAATTTTTTCTTACTTCTAACTGATAGATGAAGCCCCCACATTTCTTATGCATTGCAGGAAGCCATAGAGGCTATCACCGTGCCTCAAAGATAGCTGGAGACCAGGTTGAAGCCTTAGGCTGCGCTCCCAGATAGTTAGGCAGCAATCAATGTCTATGATATCAAGAAAAAAAGTCAAGATCATTCCATCAAGGTATATAAAAGAGGAGTTATTACTCTCAGCTGAGAGTTCTGCAGTTGACCCTGGTTCCTGTACTTCCTGCTTTCTTCTTCTCCTTTGGCTAAAGGAGAATCCTGAAGCACATTGGATGTTCCATAAACTCCAGGCCCTCCACAGGGCCCCTGTCCTCCAGCCTTCCAGCTCTTCCTTCAGCTCTTTCCTCCCACCCTTCCATTTTCTCTGTGGACCTCAAGACCTGCAAACAGGACATGCCTTGTAGTGCCATCTTTCCAAGAATAAAGGTCATCTTATGTAAGCTTTGGAATGTAACTAGCTCATTTTTGAATTCAGCATGAAGAAGTAAATGAGAAGTATAATTACCTTCTCTTGCAAGAGTGATGTGAGCATTAAGTAGTTAATGACTATTAGGCTTTCTTAAGTATCATTTTGCAATTTTGATTTCTCAATTCAAAAATATTATTAAAATAAGTATTGCATTTAATTATCTGTCACCCCCTGTTTGGAGCAAGGAGCATATATTTTAGCTGAATTAGTTTTGCAGAATCTCCTTTATCTCATAGCAAAGTTGTTACCTAACTGTGGATGTAATAATTAAACATAGAATGCTCTTTTTATATCCATGTATATTTATATATTTCAGACCCATTTATTGATTCCTTGAATAAAGTCTACTTGACATGTGATTAGTAACAGACTGGTATTACCACTACCGTGACATCATTAAAGTTTTCCTTCCTAAGAACTTTACTTTATTCTGAGGAACTGTCAAGTGTTTAAATAAATAAGCAGGTATGCTAAATATAGATGGTTATGATATCTGGCAGGGACAAAATGTAAGTGGATACATACTTTTTTTAATGCACTCAGTACTCTCTGTAATTTTAATTTCCCTTTACTTAAACAAAAAATCCTCCCATCTGACAAACTACTTGGGTTTGTTTTTAATCTCTTAAAATGTTCTTACTGAAAGCAAATTTTGACTTTGTTTGCATGATATAACTTAAGCCCAAGCTAACTCTTAGAAAAAACTTGAAAAGGTCACGTGTCATTGTCACTGAATTAAAAAATAGAGAAAATCTTTATAAAACTATAAGTTTCAAAATAAAAGTATGCATCTTAGCATATTACAGGAACTTGATACTACCTTACATGCTAGAGAATATAATTGAGAAATTATTGAAGCAAAGGATAAAAGAAAATGTAGGAATATGAGAACAAGGTGGATCCTAATAATTATTATCTTGTAACTCTTTTAACTGAAAAATGAAAAAAAAAATCTTCGGAAAAAGAATTTAGAAGGAATAATTATTCCCTTTAGTTAACTAAAATTAGTTCTTGCTTCTTTTTTTTTCTCTCTGAATTCTGCTAAGCAGTTTAAATAAGATTTTCTGAATCAAAGATTTTGCTTGATAGATCTTTATATCACATTATTTTCCAATCGTGTTTCTAGTGGATATGGGTAGGAAAGCTTAGTGCAATTCTACTTTGAAACTTGTCTTTTGTTAGGATAAATGTAATGACAATTTAAAGTGCTATGTGGAAGGATAACCAAGTTAAAAAAAATATATAAGTGATCTAGACAATGTTGCCACAGATTGGAAGAAATAAAGAGCCTGAATTAATCCTCAATGACAACATTATCCTCCTATGAGAAAGACCAATTCCAAATTTGAATCTAGCTTTTAAAATCATCTCCTGCTTTCATATTGAGCAAGAAAGGGAAGGGAAGGGAAGGGAAGGGAAGGGAAGGGAAGGGAAGGGAAGGGAAGGGAAGGGAAG
>NW_020454305.1:1702148-1791567 GCF_003342845.1 Nothoprocta perdicaria
AGAAGAGAAGAGAAGAGAAGAGAAGAGAAGAGAAGAGAAGAGAAGAGAAGAGAAGAGAAGAGAAGAGAAGAGAAGAGAAGAGAAGAGAAGAGAAGGAATCCTGCAATGAGCACTGTTCTTAAAGACTTATGACAAATCTATATTGAATAAGACAAACATGTTTTCACAAACATCTCTGACTCGGCTGTTACTGGGCTCACACTCAAAATGGAAATGGTATGAATATGTAAGGCACAGAGTTTATTAGCTGGGGCACAGCACTGAACTAATGTAACTTTATTGTTTTCAGAAGCCCAGCTCACAGTGCTGATGTGTGGGTTGGAGGGATCAGTCCATCTGGAGCTGGGGAGGACTCCTGGCACTATGATGCCCAGAGTCGTATAGACATGCCTTGCACACATGTAAGTCAATTAGAGTCCTCCCTAAAAATTCAGTTCACCTGAATTTTGCCTTATAATCTGATCTGGAATTAATAAGAAAGAATGATCAAATGATTGGAATGTTGCATCTTATTTCCAATTGTTCTTCAAGTTCTTAGAAATGCTGGAGGATGTTTTAATTAATAGAAAAAAAGACTAGTAAGAACTAGTAAGAAAGTAAGAACTAAAAAATAGTGTGTGTGTTTTGAAGAAGAGTGTATAGGACAGTTGATCTAATGTTCTGAGTTTCCTTCATGTAAGCAAACACCAGCATTAAAGAAGATGACACCTTACTCTGTGCAGCTCATTTGTGGTCACAATTGTAAACTATGAACATAAGTAAGGGGTGCAAGCAGATGGGGAAAAGAATGTGTGCAAAACTTCACAATGCCAACAATTTCTAAGTGGCAAAATAGTTGCAAATGCTAGGCATTTTGTGCTGCTCTTCTGATAGAGAATCACTGGACCTGGGTCATAGAGAAAACACTCTTGCATCACACAGGCTCACACAGGCTCCCATTAGGAGCTCCCCAGAGTTCCAGAAGCATAAACCAATGGCCAAGGTTTCTGAGCATGTCTTTAAATACTTTTTTTTAATACAGTTTTGTTTCCCTGGCTTAGTCATTCAGACAAAATCCAAAATTTAAATGTAGAATTTAAACTTAATAGTGAATCTGTAGTTTTGGATAGGATGTTTCAGATTGCACTGCACTGTCTGAAACATGTTCACTATTCTCATTAATAATAGCAGTTTTCTGGTGACTGAAAGGACATTGAGTTAGTTTGTATCCTAACCAGGTGGAGAGTGTTAGCAACTTCATGAACATATATAAGGAGCTGATTTCCTTAGGAAATAACATTTCATCGAGCTTATTCTACCTTTTTAACCATTAAGCACCCCTCACTCACACACTCATTTAACACATACTGACTTTGAAAGTTCTTGCATATTAAACAACATAAAACACAGACAATTTGTCAGAAAATGGTGTATATTGCTTTTTCTATCTTCTGTTCCGGATCACAAAATCCAGAAGAGTTGCTTTTGGTAGATTAGGGGCTTTTTTGTTTGTTTTTTCTTTTAATCCTTCAACCACATTTGAACATCAAAGAACAGTCATTAGAGCAAGACTCTTCCTGGCTCTTCTAAAAGATCAGTTTGAAATTTCACCATGCTTTTGGTTGCCAAACTATAAGTCAGAGATTCTTTTTCTTTGTGGTTGTTACATGGCTTAGTAACCATTGCAAAAGATTTATATCTGTGCTTATCCTGAAAGCATCTCTTGCTCCATTTCAAACATGCAATACTAGTATTGTTTCCTATGCTAATCTTTTTTGTCCCTCCCTGTTAAATGTTCAACATAAATGCATTGACTGAAGACTTCTATTACACTCTTTGAGTTTCTTTCTCCACAGTCTTTCACATAACTGAGACATCAGGTAACCATGAGAAACCTTCCAAAACCTCTTTATCAACAAAGTTTCTGTATATCTGCCAGCTATACTTAGTTTCAACAAAGTCAATTATTCGTTTACCACATAAGAAAAAAGAGGTACAAATCTTAACTCTACTGCATATAATAAATTTATAAGATACCATACAGTTCAAAAAGACCAAAGGAATTTTTAAAGTTTCATGGCTTTATATTTATTTCAAGGTTGGCTGACGACTTGGTGGACTTTTCTGACTATTTCTTCTAAGTCTTTATTGTTCATAACACATATGTGTTTATGAGATTCTGAGGGGGAAAAAAATAAAATAAAGATTAAAAGCTTTATGCTCTTTCCTCATCAGTACTTCTTGGCAATACTCTTCCTGTGAGAACATAATAAAACCAATCTTTTTATCAATAAACCTACAGTACTTTAGACAAAGAATCTTTTCTTTGCATCATGTATTTGATGGTATTAACATTTCAGAGATCTATCTGTAGGATAAAAATATTACTGTAATAGAACTTATCTAGTGAAGAAGAGGCTGCAGAGAAGAAAGAGAACCTGAACTTGAGCTTGATTCAACACTGAAATATAGAGAAGCACCTACAGACTGAATTTCCCCACTGAGTAGTTAATAACTGTCTGATACGCTTCTCTCTATGTATACTAGCTATAGAGTCAGTCAAATAAAATATTAGTTTTAATTTGGATATCTCATTAAGCAGTGAATCTGGGCTTTGTAATCCATAGATTTCTATTGCTCCTGTTACAAAGCAGGTTTGGGAAACACAGTCGAATTATCCACTTTAACAAGTTATACAGGATCACATTTTCAAAAGAATTTTGGCCTAGGCTTGGAGGTGCTACAAACTAGCATTTCTCAAACTTTCCAAAGATTTTCTAAATGAAGTTTTTCAAGACATTAACCAGTCCATGTATTAAACCTTCCCGAAAAAGACCTCTTATATATAGTATATGAATTTGAACTTACTTTCTCTAGACAGACAGTCTTGATTCTGAGTGCTAAAAACTTGCCACTTATGATCTATTTCCCTCAGTTGATTTATCTCTAATTAAGCTTTAATAATGAGTTTCATAAATTATGAGTTTAACATGAGTTAAATAATAAGTTGTTGTAAGACAATTGGATCTGAGACAGAAGTCCATATATGCTTATAAAGTTTGGTTTAGGAAAGTTCTGTATTCTTACTAGATTCTTCCCATTTATGTAGTCTTTAAACTAAAAATCACCTAGAATAGCTTGAAAAAAAAAAAAAAAAGAGGGTTTTTTTTTTTAATTTACTTACTGGCCTATCTGCACATATTGTTATAATTCAGCATAGGTTTTTAGATCGTTAAAATGATGAAGTTGTCTTAAGAAAGACCACAGTGTTCCTTGACTAAAAAAACTCAGATATTTTGATTGTACAGCTCCACACTATGTTCTGGATCCGGGAAGAGAGTGTAACAGAGAAGCTGCCATCACTCACCAGTGTGCATGCAGAATGTACCTGCTATAGACACCTGTGGGGACACAAACAATAGCTCAGTAACACCACAAAACCCACTCACTGTTTTCTTCATATATATACAGACTCTTAAAAAAATAGAAACGTTAGCTTTAGTGCCAGCCCAGACACATATTTCTAAAGGTCAGTTTAATTCATCAGAACTGGTTGAAAGAGTGTCAGTTGAAAAGATGCCTTTCCACTGGGTCTTTTTGCTCTTGTGAACAATGCTTTTTAATGTTGAATACCTACCTAAAGGGCAAGTTCTCCCTGCAGAAATACATGGTGCCTTCAGTGATACTGGAATCTCACTCCATATATAGACTTCTCTGTTGCATGGAAAGAAAAGGTAAAACATCTTATTCAATACACTTCGAGAGGGCTTGAGAAGGCCTGTCCTTTTTTTTTTTTTTTTTTTTTTTTTCCCAGTACAGATGTGGAAGTACATAGTGGTATGTATTATTTATCATTAACATTTTAGTAACATCCATGGCACCAGCCACCTGAGTGCCCACTATGCACATGCTGTAGATGCATAAAGGGTATTCAGAGAGCCAGAGACCCAGGGTGAACACCAGTTTGGGGCTTTCTGTATCACAGGGCAGAGGCTGCAGCACCCTATATTGGTTGGTGCTCTAGGTAGGTGCACTCACATAAAACTGTGCCTCTGTATGTGACACAAGTAACCCCAATTGCCTAAAAAAAGACTCTCACAACCCTGGAATCTGGCAGTCCTGTCTGACTGTATGAGAAATAGGCAAACTGCAGGCTGCCCAAAATCGTGGGTAATTCAGACAAAGCCAGAAGTGACTTTGAGTGTTTAGAGGTGAAAGACGACAGAAGTGGTATCAACAATAACATGAGCAGAAGCTACTTATTTATTTACATGCTCCTGTGTTGTATGTTGTATAAATTGTGTATTGGTGCATTATAAATACACAAATTTTAAAAAGATTACATTAATTTTTATTAATATATTCAATGGATATTCTTTTATTTTCATGGAAGATTCGACTTTTTCTTCATGTCTTTGTTGTAGAGTTTTTTCAAAGCTAGAATATATAATTACAAAAATCTAATAAAATTTTCTCTTTATTTGAAAATTGTTGTGCTTTGTATACACTGGATTTTCAAAATCTTTGGGACATACCAGAGCATTATAAGAGACAAATCCACATTAAAGTTTTCAGAACATCAAGATATATAAAATAAATGTGGCAAAAAGAAAGCCCATAACACCAATTGTTCTATATGAAAGGGTAAAGAAAGGTTCACACTGAACTACTACCATTTTCCAAGTGGTAAGTAGATATATAAACAGAATGTCAACTACAGAAAACAGGTGCCATTAAATTTAACTACAAGTTCTTCATATCAAAGGCTAAAATTGGCTACGTATTGCATAAGGTTCTATTTTAAAAATGAGCCTTAAAAGAGTAACAGCACATCTCTAATTAAACTTACATAACAGTGAAAGCAAAGGCTAATGAATTACATAGAAAATAATATTTGTATAAGTTATTTACAAACTCAGCTATATGAATTCTCAAATAAGGGATTGGTCAAGAGTTTAGTTTTGGATATTAAAAAAATATTGCTTTACTTTTTGAGTTTTTATGGAATAGTAATTCCTCTCTGTGTTTTATCCCCAAACAACCGAGTACACCTTTGATCTTATCATTCACCTTAATAATAAAATAATTTTACTGAGGTTCCTTTTCTGGTAAATCACACCAGCAAGATGCTATCCTATAGCCCCCAAAGTAATTGAAGAAGGAGTTAGAATGAACTCCATTTTGCCTGAAGCAGTGCAACCCTCACAAATGGGTGTTCCAAACTTTTAGTCATCTTCTGCATGATATGGGAGCACATCAAGTATTTTTGACTGTTGCAATTTCAAAGTTTGCAATATACTTTCTTAGACAGGACTGGAAATTGCTGGTGGGAAAGGCCTGAGTTATTCTACTCAGTTCTCTTTCTCACTAGGGCTGTGTTAAACACATCATGAAGGAGATAGTCAAGCCAAGGAAAGGAATTTAAGTACATAAGGGCCAATGAAAATGAGTAGTACTTGAACCTTTATATTGTTAAACTATTTTTGAGATTCCATCTGTACAAAAATAAGATATTTTTATGTATCGCTGTCACATGCACGTGATAAATATACACAGACATGCTTCGAATCTCTGTTTATTGTGTGCAAATAAATACCTCCTAAATGATTGTAAGTGGCATGGACCAAAGATCCTTCTTGGATCCTTCTTGGACCAAAGATCCAAGAAGTTTCAGGGTAATATACTTCCATTCCCCTTTTGACAAGTGCAACTAATGACATTGGCTTGGACAGAACTTCCCTGGGTAAAGCAACTTTTGTCAGATGCACAGAAAGGTACAAACCACTTAGCCTAAAGGTGATGTGACCTTCTGATCATTTGCAAGTCAGAAGCTCCCAGAAGCTTAGGGGAAACAATATAGTCAAGAACAACAACAACAAAAGGAAGAAAAATCACATCTATTCCCCATTCACTTTTGCTCCAGATTGAGCAGATGCGAAGGGATATATTTGACACCTGCAGAAGATAATTGCAGAAAAATTATTCTGATTGAAAATCAAAAAAAAACTATCTTGGTAGGTTTAAATGACACTAATCTAAAGCAAGTATTCATTTCCATTCCAATTTCTCATCCTTATTTACTTATGAATTTATATAGCGCACAGTTCAAACTGTGAAACAAAGTGATATTGCTTGTCTGAAGATAAACTGTCTCTACTTTTTTTCACCTTGTTATTCTTTTTCTTATTTACATACATCTGTGTACACAATTTTGTGCCACAGTTATGTGACAATTGTCTGTATTCAGATGCTTAAGCTATGAATTGCCATTTTTCCTCTTATTTTTTCCCCAGTTCCTTTCATTTACATAGACCCAAAATTCCTAGTGCTCACATTTTTCTTTTCTAGTTTTTATCTCTCACTATTAAAGGACTACGAAAGCCGGACAGACCCTGTCAGTGTGTCAGGTGATCTTTGGTATTAATAATTTCTTTCTCTGCACTAATTGAAACATTCGTAGATTTTGCAGTCCTTTTGTGCGAATGTTTGACAAAAAGAGAAACTGTCATTTTTCATTGCAAAGTGGAAAGGTAATAAAAACCTGCTCTTAAGTAGCAATAATACCTGAAGAGAAGAAGCAGTGAGCAATAGTAGGTTTGACCCCTTAAATCCTTTTGCATTATGTTTATTGAAGGTAGTGTAGAGTGGTTCACATTGGCACTGAGGCGAGGAAGAAACAAGCCAACTATGTATCCTGCTGCCAGCACTCACTCCAACCCAGCCAACCCCCGGCTGCTTCCTTGCTCTCCAGCATCGGGCCTTGTGCCACAGCACATGCTTTGGAGACACCACTTCTCCTAAGCTGATGTTTAGGACTCCAGCACTCTCAACACTCGTACAGAAGCCAGAAGCACAAGAGTAAACAGATGACCAAATGACACCATGTATGTGAGTTAAGAGCACTCAGAGCAATTTTGACACAAATGCTAGGTTTCATAAGAACTTTTAGAGCAGACCTCCTCCCTGCGCTCTGTGATTTGAGGTATCACAATAACTTTACATCTATAAGAATAACTGTATTATGAATACTTATGGTAGCATATCCATTTAAAACAAACAAACAAACAAAAACAGATTTATGGATAGAAATGGGTATTCCTTGGCTGGTATATCAATGTGAGTGATCCTGTAGGAATTATGACAAAGTGATTCAAAATTTAGATTGAAAATAATTATGAGTAAGCATTGCTTTCACTGCCTTCCCTGATTCCGTACTATAACTTTATTCAAATGTCTACTTATGCTTGTGTACATGCCCTGGAATAACTTTGCCACTATACTACAACATCTCCATTGTAAATGCTTTCCAGCAGGAACAAGAGAAGCCAGTTTCCCAGCCAAGAAATCAGACTTTAGCAGGAAGTGATCTCAGTAGGCATATCCTTCGTTTCTGGAGTTACTTACTTGAGCCAAAAGTCAAATGAGGACACATCTAAGCACACAAGCTAGAGTAAATAAAATGTGCTACAAATTAAACGAAAATCAGTCAACAGAGGACATCTAAAGTACATTAGGTTCTCTTTTGTTGAAGATACACACTTTTGCAATTAAAATAGTACACTTTTTTCTAATATACACACTGAAGTGATAAAGTATCATTTAATTGTAAAAGTGCTCCAAATAGCCTATTGTGATCTAAATACATCTGTGGATTAAAGAGTGTAAAATATGTCTTTCTTCAGATGGGGTGGTACTATAAAACCACATACGATGGTATGTATCATTGTTACTCATACGCTTTTAATTTCTGCCAGGGAATAAAAGAAAAATCCTTCCTTTGCCTGTTGCTCACGTCACAGACAATGTGTGAAAAGATAAGTTACAGACAGATCTGACAGCATTAAATGGGAGCCTCAGAACTTGCTCCTATCTAATCAATTATTAGACGCTCATTTCATTCTTCTGTTATGATGAGGATAGTTTATGTATTTCATAAATATTTGACAATTTCTGACTTTTTTTTTTTAAATCCACAATCACATATGTCTTTCCACACGATGCCTACTTATTTAGTAGAGATGTTGGAAATATTTTCTATAGTGTAATTGTCATAGTGCTTTCCTCATAACACAAATACTTACATTCATTGTAGATCATTCACCCCTGAATACACCATTGCCTATTTCCTAGAGATTCTCCTTGAGCTGCTGTCGGTACAATCACAGAATACTCTTGAGAGTACCACTGTGAAATACACTAACATTACAATTTTAATTTTTTATGGATTGGACAACTGAGAAGCACAGAAATGTTATTGTTAGAGCTTGTCACACCTGATCATTCATAAGTAACACATAGCTTCATCTAGCCTTCACCTAACTCCTTGCTCTACTAGTTCTTCTACCTTCTCTTTTGACTTCTTACCACTATTCAATCTAGGTATTTGGGGATCCTCCCTTCCTAGGCAGCATGACAGGAAAGGAAAAAAAAAAAAAAAGTATCTCTTTTTCTATATTTAATATTATGATAGTCCCTGATAGCTAAGTGCAGCAACTTTATGGGAAATCCTGCTCAAGCATTCCAGCCCTGGTCTTAAGCATGTCCAGTGTGGATGAAATCTTCAGACAGTTTATCTACTCCAATAATCTTTATCGAGAACTTGGCTCTAATGTGCCTCGGAGATTTAGGAAGGCTTGCCAAAAGTTCAAATATATGGCAACAAGGGCATTTCTGATGTCAGAATGACCCAATGTATTGGAAGCTAGACATAAAAAGCTCAGCACAAGAATTACAAACATTTATTAACACAGACATTTCCCTGTTCTGAAACAAACAAGAACACTTTTGAATGAAACTTCTTTCCCTTTGCCTTTCTTAGCACTGAAGTTAGGTAGAAGGGAACATTTCATCTTAACTAGTTAAAGTTTGGCAATCTTATGTGCAAATAAATCTACAGGGCTATAGCAGAAATTCCTTGGCAGCTTTATAAGCATTCTGCATGTGGGTTCATATATGTGTCTGTAATATATAATGAAGTAAAGAGAACATGAAAGTTAGCTAAACTGTATCGTATAAACTAAACCTTATGGGTAATTGTAGATGAAACCTTTAAGGCAGAATAGAGTGAAGGAATGAATAAATAAATCTTACTGAAGTCTTTAAAAAGAAAAAAAATCCCAGTTGGAACATTTTGATTTTAAATTCAATTTTGGTATCTAATTTTTGCTCTATTATTAGTCTATAACACTTCTCTCTTAGGAACTCTTATGAAACATGTATGTCCTTTTTGAATACATTTCATGCCTAATAGATAAAGCATAATTTTATTAATGCATTTAATCATTAAAACTCTTTAATAAGCAATGAATCATTCAAAATATTAATCTATTTATAGCTATCTTCCCAAACGTGCTAAGGAACAGAACATGAAAAGAGCAAAAATGCATTGTATCAATTTCAGTAAGACTTGCTTTTAAAGGATAAGAGAATTACTTACGAAAAATTGGGAGGCTGGCAATATTACAGAGTATGTCAAAATACTAAATTCAGCAATAAGCATTTGTCTCCACTGGCAGGTTGTCATTTCCTGAGAATTAAGATTTATCCAAATGTGGATTTTCTCCTGACTTCCATGAATTTGATAAACGATGAAGGTGAAACAATATGTAAAAGCATTTGCTCCATCAGACCTTTCCAAATTCAAACATATTAAGGGTTATTCAAATCTCACACAAATTTGTTGAGTTTAGAAACCAAGAGGGCATTTTAATCCCTCATGCAAGATTTCTAATAACCTTTCTTATACATAGACTGGAAATAGCTATCCATGGCGGGCAAGGAAAATCTGTTAATTTGTCATATGAATGCCAGAACAATATTTCCTCTATGCATTTAGTTCCAGTGAGAAGCATGAAGCACAAATATCTGAAGGGATAGTGTAGAAAATTCCACAAACCAATAAGTATTTCTTCATTTTGAGATTTGCACAAATTGTGGAAGATGTTTCAAAAACAAACTAGTAAAAGAATCTGAGTACAATCTTTCATATTATTAACATAATTCTTTATGAAGATTTAGCTATCTAATCTTTTGCTCCTTCAGGGATTTTGGGTTTGTCTTCAATGCAAAATAAACTTCTTCTTTTTTTTAAGTATTACCAGCCAGAATTATAATAGCTTAAATTTCATTAACAAAGATAATAATAGATGAGTGTAAAATAAATTCAGCATAGTCTATATAGAACTTTCAAGGCCCATAAAAACACATGTATAATTTTGATCCTGCTGAAATCTGGGGTTTTTCTATTATTAAATAATTAAAACCAGCATGGATATCATATTCTTCTGTTCACTACAAAGACTTCTGAAAGCTGTGGCACACAATCTGTATCTCATATATGACTGTTAGAATTCATTTTAATTACAGTTTTTCCATCTATCTTCTCTCTTTCTGAAAGGCTCATCAGAAACCATCCAGAAGTGAGCTGCAGATATAATGCTCTCCTTCTGGCTGTTTGCTTCCTGCTATCACTTACCTTGGGAAATTATGGTCTCTGTTCCATCAAATGACCAAATTACAGATGTGGCTTTAGAGTAATATTAATGGGTCATGACTGGAATGAACTCAAGGGCACCAAAGAAATATGGTGATTGAAAGTGGATTGCCATTTCCACATATTGTTCTGGAGATGGCAATCTCCATATAGACAAAATAGTCCTATGCACCTTTCTTTTCAATGATTCAGCAGCTGTTGAGAAAGAAAGTGTTCAGGAGCAAACTCCAAGTATTGTTTTACTAACAGTAAGCTATCTTTAGCTAGTCTTTTTCCAGAACTTTTAGGATATAAATGGTCTTCACAGAAATATATGTACCTGTAACCAGTGTAAGCACAGTGTTTCCACATGTCCTGCATATACAATCATGAGGAGAAAAAATACCATGCTGTTCAGAAGCTACCACTGGAGTTTTTGAGGTTTAATATGACAAGAAAGTTGGCTTACAGTACTCAACGTTTATGCAGAAAATCTGTTGAATCATAGAGTTTGAATTCTCTGTGCAAAAAGCTTGACATTTGTAAAATAAAGGCTTCATTCTCCATCTAGTAGAGCCAGTTATTATAGAAGTTATTATTTAGTACTTTATAGTATAAACCCCATTTTTCTGTTCATAAGTATCATCATATTCATTCAGAAATCTTATTTTTCTCATATCTTTATATTTTTATATTAAGATAAAAATAAAGCACATCTGTACTAATTATTATATACCAAATACTGTTTTGTATAGAGGATAACTTACTAAACAATTGAAATGATTTAATTGAAATGATGGATGACACATACATGCAGTCAGAAAAGGTAAAATTGAATTAGAAATATGGAAGATTGATTGTATCAAAGATATCAGAGATATTAATTAAATACAAATGCATAAGAGTAAGAAGATATCAGGAAAAGTTCAAGCAACCCAAATTGTAGAGCTTAAGGAAAAATCTCAAGTATTGCCTGGGAAAATAAAATAAATGATAAAAAAGAAAGAACATACAAATTTACTTCTCAGAGATCACCAATATGTTCAGCAATGGTATGAATTTGCTGAAAAATTTATTGAAACAAAAAACAGGTATGGAGCTTGGTCCTTTGGATGAGACCTTCTTATAGTGATGCCTGATTTTTAACTTTGCTGACTGCAAAAAATCTTGGCAAGTTGGTTTAACGCTGCTATCCTAGACTGAGATCATATGTTTCTATCTAAGTAACTAGACTTTCGACAGATTTAACTAAGACATCTGAATGTCTATACAAAAGTTTACATTTGGTCTAAATTAGACATGGCACCAGTAACAATCATGACACACGTGTACTGTGTAGCCAGTATTAAATTTATAGCAGTCATAGAGTCTCTCCTCCCTCAATTATACTTGTGAATATTTCTTTTGGCAATGGACTGTGAAAGAAGCTATACTCTGTTCTCCTAATGTGATGATGAAACCATATCACACAGAAAAAAGTCAAGAGAGAAAAATGAATAAACTTTCCTTCTCATAAATATAAATAAATAAGTATATTTACAAAGACCTGCAAATCAGGGCTAACAATTATATTGTTATAATTCAGGTTGCAGCTGTAAAAAAAAAAAAAAAAAAAAAAAAAAGTTGATTTATGGTAATCTTGCACAATAAGGTTGACATTCAGACAAGATCTACCAAAATTGTTACCAAGATGTTACAGGTTTCCCAGATAGTGAAGGGCAAAGTCTTAGAAGAAATGGGTCATTCATGTTCTGGGTAGAAACCAGTGGTTACTCATTATTATTCTGATTATGACTTAAAGGGGGAAAAAGTTCCCCAGACAAATTTCAGTGATATGCATGGAGCTTTCCTTTGAATTTTTGGTTTGTGGGAACAGTATTCAAAGCAAAACTTGGGGGATATTAATCCACATGAAATGAAAATGTTAATGTCAACCTCTTCAGAATCAAATAGCTAAGATTATACTGCTTTAGCTGCAAAGCTCCAAAGAGAAAACTACTTTGAAAATGCCCAACATTCAGAATAGACATTTATAAAAGAAAAAAAAAATGGAATGTTCAAAAATAATTCCACTAGTTCCAGAATATTGTCACTCAGAGCTATTAAATTACCCTGTAAGAAAAAGCATACGTGCAGCTTCTCAAATTGAGCTATACAATATAAGAACCTTACTGAGCTGGGAGTCAACAAGTCTCCCCTTTAGAAAGATAGAATACTTTAGGCTAAAGTGCTGATGAAAGTGATATCTATGCCTATGACTTTGTTTTCTCTTCCAGTTTCAAGTATATAATCTATGCATCTATCTCATTAACCTGAATTAAATCCATCCACTCACTGGGTGGTCTTCTATATATTCATAATGTAATATCAATAATATCATTCAATTCCTGTGCAAAGTGTACCAAGAGTAGTACTGTTGTTAAGACCAGAAATTAATTTCAGAAATTAACCACTTGATTATCTCCCAGCTATCGAAATTTTCTTGGAGTATTCTCATAGCATGAGAACTGCCTTCCTTACAGAGGAAAATTAGCAAGGACAATACAATTTAGAGGCATACATAAGACATTCCAAGCTTTAATTGCCATGCCAAAGCTGAACAGACTAGAGATAGTATGAAGGCTTTCCTGAAATACATATAGTGTGGATAGCATGTCCTCAGCACTAACTGTTTTATTCTAAATAGTTGGTTCAGTTCAGTTCAGTTCAGTTCAGTTCAGCTCTGGTCTGGTCTATTCTATTCTATTCTATTCCCTCTACACACCAGTCTGTATTCACTCACACAACTTATTAATGTAGCTTTAAATGTAGCTTTAGATACTAAGCTCAGTCAATCTGTCTGCCTTTAATCAGTACAAAAAGAGACTACAATAAACTAATAGCTTTCCAAATCACATCAAGTAGTAAATTCTGAGGACTTTTTGACCAAATCTGCATGAAACAAATTCTTCTTTTTTGTTGTGTGTTGAATGCTTCTAATAATTCCATAGTGTATTCTTAAATAACATGCTTCTAGAAATGCTTCTAATAATTCCATACTGTATACTTAAATAGCATTAGTGATATAACAATAGCTGTTTGTGCACATTCTGTGCCTAGAGCAAGCTATTCAAGATGTTTTTGAGGGCATTTGACCCATACTTTCCCTGGAAACATTATATTTAGGTCAGAGAAGTGACAAAGTACAAAACAATTTTGTGAGGAGAAATTTTGGAAGCAAATAATCTGTAGCTTTTTCTTTAAATCCGTAAATGAGAAATAAATAGTTATGTGAATGAATATGAGAAGTAAATAGTTAAAGTGAATGTCTAGACAGGCCAAAAGAAAGTTCAGATTAAAGTAATTTTTGAAAGAGCTGGAGATATGGTTGGTTCATAAGATTGACTTGAGCAACAACTTTGCAGGAAGAAGTACATGTCTTTGATTAGATACGTTTGGCTTCCATCACTGATTTTCACATGAAAACATAATCAGGAGACACAATGGATCTTCGTTGTTTTTTTTTAACTCTTTTTCTTTCTGAGAATCTCCTCTCCCCATATATGAAATATTTGTGCATGTATATAAATAAATATATACATAAATATGTATACTCACACACACATATATATAGATTTTTGTATATATTTAATACAGGCAGCATTTTACATACATATGCATGCATAAATATGTGCATATATATATATGTAAAATATATATGGTTTCTTTTGCTTTGATTCTCTGTCATTTTATTTTGTTTTCCTCCTTCAGATTGCATTTTTCTTTTTGCTTTTAATGTTCTCTTCTTCAGTCCAGACAGACAAGTTTATTAGCTCTTCTTCCTATCCTATCCTATCCTATCCTATCCTATCCTATCCTATCCTATCCTATCCTATCCTATCCTATCCATTTCATAGTTTCCTTCAGCCTTTATTACTCTTTTCTCCACATACAGATATATCTGGATTTCTCCTCTTTCAGCATCCGCATCTACTAAATGTCTCTCATGCATTTCTGTTCTATGTATGGGAGATCAGAGGCAACCTCTAATAGTGGTAAGAAAAAAAAAAAAAAAAAAAAAAAAAAAGACAGTTTCAGAAATCTATCTAGCATTTTTGATTGTCTCTCTTGAGACAATGCTCATCTGAGTTTGATTACAAAATAAATTCTTTCCTAAGCAGTAAGGACAAATCTTTGCTTGTCTCTTTGCATTCCCAAAATCAACTAAATGTATTAGTGTTGGTATATGGCATTATGCAGACATCTATGTATTCTGAGTCAATGATTATGCATATTTCCATAGTTACAGATTTAAATAGTGGAGTGTTTACAAGACTAGCATTAGTCTCCTGAAGCTAATTTCATTAGGATCTCTCAATGAGGAGTAATTTATTCCACGGTAAGGGAATCAGACTGTCTAGGTGAAGGTACAGCATTGCTAATTTCATCTAACAGAACTACAATTTGTCATCGAAAGCAAAAGAGATTTTCCCCATTCTCCAGACCATATGTATCTTTGATCTGGATCTAGCAAGATCTCAAATCTAGGTCAAATTTTGTTGCACCAAACTGACTAACGTCACTTTTTTTTTTCTCTCTTTTCCTTTTGAAATGCTAGTTTCTCTATGGATCAGTGAGATGACATGATCAAACTCATGGTTACATGATGAGGAACATGTACAATATGAGGAACACTTTATGTTATACGAAACTCACTTCAAACAAGATGGCCAGAGTCCACAGTCACAGTCAAAATGAAGGGGCACTCTGGTTTCATATCCATCAGGATGTGCCTGCATGTGTGATGATGGTGCCTGCATTTAGATCTTGGTCTTAGGTCTAATTAGGTCAAGGTCTAAGGCTCTGAAAAGACAGAACTTTTTTCTTCACTAACTACAGAGGGATCCTAGAGAGTCTAGCATAATGGGCCAAACTTAGCTCTTGTAAATACTCCTCCCTTTCACAGAGGATTTATATTTTCTTTCTAACGTACCGGGAGGAAGGTGCAGAAGCCATAAAGAAAGTACTCAGTAAATTAACAGATTAATTTGTTTTGTTTATTTGAATAGATTCTCTCTTCTAAAACAGCACCTTCATTTCAGTTAGATTGATAACCAAATTAAGAAAGGTACAATTACTTCAGCTGAAATCAGGATGTTGAAATGAGGAAACTGTGGCTTTTGTTGTCAAAAATAGTAATAAATTCACTTTTAACATTTGTCTATGCACCTACAATGACTGTACATAAGCCAAGAACATATTAACACTGCTTAACAATGACATTTCCAAGTATAAACAACAGTGTTGTACAGGTTTGTCTCTCAAAATACAACAAATACTAGAGGTCTTCTGTTTCTAAGGTAACATCGTGATTACAAATGACAAATGACATGAATGAAACAGAATGTTCTTCCTCACTTGGAGACCTTCCCATTCATATTTACATTTTGTGTGACCAAACCTTTCTCTCCATTGTAATCTGAATGCTCCTGACATTTAAAAATGTTGAATCCTAAAAAAAAAAAAAAAAAAAAAGCCTTTTATTAAATTACAAATCAAATTAAGAGCACAGGCATACCATAATGTTTAACTTGTAGATGTTTTCAATCTTGTATTGATTGCAGTGCAATCTTGTATTTATGGTTCTAAGGACCAGTGTAAAAGAGAAGTTAGAAGTTTAGGGACCTTGGTAGGGGCAGGTTGGATACTCCAGAAATTTACCATTAACTCTACATTAGTTGGGAACAAAAGCTAAGGCAATGTCCTGCACACCTTGTCTTCAGTATTCCAGCTCAAGTGGTGAATGTCCTATAGCACTGTAGATCAGCATGTGTGTAAATGCTGCTTCCTCACAGCAGTCCTATCTCAGCACTAGCTGAAGACATATAAGGATATCTGAGATATTTCTGCTAACTGACTCTCACTGAAATATTTCAGTGGTTCTAAAATGGTCATCTCTAAATTTCAGATTTAATACCTCTAAATACGAGCTTTGAAGCTTACATGTATTCATAATGAGACTGACATTTTTCACAATATGCAAAAATTATCTGAAATAAACATTCCAATAACTTCATCTTGCTTAGGCTACAAGATGAAAGAGAAAATGCTATATGTGATACTTTACAAAGAACAGATTTTGACTACTGCTCCTGCAAAACTTCTATTCCTTATAGCTGTGCACTCTCACACAACATTTTGAGATGTTAATTACCACCAACCTTTGTAGGTTTTTTTTTATATTTTTTAAAGTATTTTTCCATCATATTAATTTTCATAGGACTCTTCATTTTCAAACAAGTTATTGATAAAGATGGAGAGAACAAATATATGTTTTGGAAGTAAGACAGGTAAAATTCAATGATCTTGTGCATCTCAAAAATTGTGCAATGGAATATGGATGTTCATCATGTGAGCAAGGTAATTATTTCTAACTTTACTAGTTTAAGATCAGTGCTGGAATGAATCACAGATTCAAAAAAATCATTTTGACAGGATTGAGACTAACATTTTTAGTAGGATCTCATTCTTTTAACTTCCAAACTAACAGTACTTTGCTTAGGGCTATAGCTGAAAATTCTTATTCTTGCAAGTAATACCATAGTACAAAAGATGAATGCAAAAAAAAAATAGAAAGGAAAACTGCCAAAAGTTAGTAATTTACACATATTTTCCTAACAAACAATCACAAGAATACGTGATGTATATGTTGAAAATAGCTCCAGGCACCTATAAATTATGCGCTTGTCCTGGATGCAATAAGAAATTCCTTAGCTTCATATTAATATAGATCAGCTTCTCGTAACCATATGCAGTAGTCATATGCTATCTCATATACACATTACACGGTTCATATTGTAGTTCTGCAACTACTCTGATTAATTACTTATTCATCAAAACACAGGAGAAACAAGAATCTACATTCACACACTGAATCCATCACTACATATATAGCTTCACCCATCAATACAACTGTAGATAATGTGAAATAATCAAATAGAGAACTATTTGAAACCGCCTTAATGAGTTTATTTATATAGACATATACTGGCCAAATGTTAGGAAAAGTTTTGACAACTGGAAATATTTTTATAACATTAAAACAGCATTGGAAAAGTTGTACCAGAATTTACAGAGACCTAAAGTTCAACAAAGTCCACTCACAGATGCTCAGATCACAGTGTTTCTGAGATGTTAGGGTTAATAACATCAGTTATGCAGAATGTCCAAAGGCTTTTTTTTAAACAACAAACCAGACTGAAAAGAAAGACATCTTTCCATGTGCCAACTCACCAATGTCATTTCTGTAAAAACTGGGTCCTTGTGTCCCCAGATCCTTCATATTATTTCAGCCAAACCAGCTTGTAGAGAGGCTTAGCGGTGCCACAGAGGCAAAAACAAGCTACTATATTTAAAAAATATATATATAATATAATACAATGTTGAATGAAATCAAAAATTGTGTTTTAAGAAAATAATGGAAAAATAAAGCTAACAAAATACCTGTCACAATTGACCATGTCTTGAGCGATAATTGTTAAGATTTATGAGTTATACTTGAATTAAAATAGTACTGAGTGGTTTTCTTCTATACTATGAATTATTAAGTCCACATCACTACATAAATCAATTTCTTGCTAGTATAAAAAAAAAAAAAGTGATGTGTTTTATTCTATCAATCAGATTAGATAAAACATGGAAATGTTATAAAGCATTTTATTTAGCATTATAAACTGCAGAAAATGTTGATTGGTTGTTATTACTGAATGATTCCTTTTCAAAATAAAATTGGTAAGTGAAAGTCAAACTTACAGGCAATTGTTAGCAAAGGAGAAAGAGGAATCTTCACTTGTCCATTGTTTTGGTCTGCACTGCTGGACATAGGCTTATTCGTATGTAGATTTTATTCCGGCAAGCCTTTTTAAGAAACAAAATAGAACATCAACCTACTGAAAAATTGAAGTATTTCTTCTGGCCCTGGAAATGTTCTACAAAACCTTTTCTGCATAATAATGTCAGTGAGATACTGAAAGCATACAACTCCAGAAAGGAAATGGAAGGACAACATTTGTAGGGATTCGTATTGTACAGAAGGCTGATATATCAAAACTGCTAAAGTTTCCAAAATATAGATAGAAATATTTTAAGTTGCCAAGTTATATCACAGCTTTTATATTTTGCTGTACAAGTGGTAAAAGCATTGTCCTAGAAAAGATTAGGAAAACTTGGAAACACCTTTCACTGTGCCCAGTGTCTTGTTTCTTGTTGCCTGATTGCCTGTGTTCTGCCACCAGAAACGACTGCTATTAGTAGCACAGATCTCTCATTTTCCAGTCCTTATTAATGCAATTAGGAAAGAAAGCAAGAATTCTGAGAAGGACATTGGTCCCAATTTCAGTGAAGACAGGAGAAAAGAAAGAATTGCTTTGTGGTCAAGGTTCTGAACTAAGATTCAGAAGACCGAGAGGTTAAAGGGCCAAACCTGACAAAAACTTCTGGTGTCATTTCACAATTTAATCTCCTTTACATGAAACTTTATCTGTAGAGAGCATATCACCTCTTTTCCTTAGATACTGTAGATTTTTTTAGAATAGGGATTACCTGTCCCACTGTACGTACAACAACTACCATATCAAGCCTATGATTCATCCTGCTATAATAAAATTAATAAAACTTTTTAACTTACTACTTAAACCTTTGGCAGTAAGGAAGTTTATAATAGAGTACGTCTTTTACCTGGAGATTGAAGAAAAGGAATTTGGAGGAAGTGTCAGAAGAAGATGGGGAAGGCATGCTGCCATTAAGTGGATGTTAGTGTATTTATTTATTATTAGGTTCCTGAAATCAATGCCAAGTAAACTGAAGAATAATTTAATGAGTTTAAAAGACACTGGTGAGCATCTTCATTTGTCTCTACAGTGTGGTGCAAGTTACTGTGAATAATGGGAAAACTACTAGAAGTCTCTAATTAGTGAAACTGAAAATGAGGAAAAAGATGCCAGATGAAAAGTAAAGGAGTTTGATAAATGGAATTAGAAAGAGGAGCATCTTCCACTTCAATAAAGGCAAGAGGCCTACGACTCACAGTGACTTGCTTTAATGTTTTCAGATAGAACCATCTGTGAGTCTTTCTCTTCTTTTCTGTCTTCTTTCTTGAAGCATTTCTTAGTCTTTCAGAGCGAGAATACAAAAGATTTATAAAATCATTCAGCCTTTCCTGAAGCTCAGTTATTCTGACACCCCTATACATGTGTGAATCCTTCCTTCTGCAAGTGTTAGGTAGAAAAAATATAAGAGTATTTCACAAGAAAATACTTAACTGCGACGTACTATAGAATCTTACAAACATTGATTGGAAGGGACTTTTGGAGATCATCTTCTCCAGTGGTCCACTAGAAACAAGACAAATCAGGTCAGTTGAGGATTAAAAATCTTCAAGGACAGAGATTCCATAACTCTGTACAGCCTTGTTCCAGTGTTACACTACGAGTCTAGTAATACTTTTTTTTATGTTTAACCTCAGCCTCTCCAGCTGCAATCTGTAGTTGCTGCCATTTGTTATGCCTTTTGGCACTATAAAGAAGAGATGGCCTTGTTATTTTTCCAAATATCCTTCAGTACTTTCAAGCAGCTATTAGATCACCCTTTAGCCTCTCATCAGATTTAAGAAGCCCATGTTCTCAGCTTTTTCCCACAAGTCATATGATCTGGACTCCTGACCATCTTGGTAACCCTCCACTGAATCTTCTCCATTTTCTCCATACACTTCCTGAGCTGAGTAGCTTAAAATTGGGCACACTCCCAGGTGAAATCTCAACTGCACTAAGTAAATGGTGAAAACAACTTGCTTCAGTTCTCTGGCCATAGACCCCCTAACGGACTCCAGTATACAGTCTACTTTATTCGCAAGAATGGTGGGCTGTTGTCTATTATTAATGCTAGAGTTGTCTATACTGCCTATGTTCTTTTCAGATGGGATATTTCTTAGCTAGTAGCCTCTCAAATAGTAATTAAGCATGTTGGTATTTCACCAGAAGCAGAACTTGACATTTCCCTTACTAAACTTTATGAAGTTTCTGTGGCAATATCCTCAACTTTATAAGGAACCCAGTGGACTGAGCTCTGTCACTCATCATGTCAGCCACTACCTCTAATTTATTGTCATGTACAAATATGCTGAAATTCCATTCTGTGTTGTGATGGAGATAACGAACAGCAGCTTCCCCCATACCAGTCCTTGGGTTATTCTATTTATTACTGGCTGACAGGCAGATGTTGAGACGTTGGTTATTATCCTTTGAGCCTAGTGATGCATGCATTTACAATGCACTTAACAGTTCACTCATTTAGTTAGTGCTTACTAGCGAATACTTCTTCCAAATGGGATTTGTGAGAGAAAGAGTGTCAAAAGCCTTTCTGAACTTAGCATGTTTTACACTCACTGCTCTCTCCTCATCCACAAAGAGAGAAATTTCTGAAATTTCTGAAAAGCTCAGAAACACTAAAATATATACCAAAACACTTTTTATCACCCATTTCTTGAAGAAAGGAAATTCTAGGAGTATGATAATCTTAACATACAACCTCAAAACACTGATAGCAGCCAGTCACATGGGATTTCAGACCCTAACTGTGATTACTAGATGTAATCCTACAGTGATTACATTTAGTTTAGCCACTGTCAGAGTCAAGATCCTGGGCAATGTTAAATCACTATTGTCTACTCTTTCTAAAGATATCACAGAAGCCATCGCATCACTGGCACCTCATGACAAAGTGTCATAGAATATAAGGTCCTGTTAGGTTGTATGGTACACATTAAAAGAGACACTTGGCTCAGCAGTCAGACAGAAAACTCCACGACAGTCATAAAACCCATGTTAGATCCACTGCACAGTGCTTCCACCACACTCTGCACACATGAAAGTTTTTGTAGACAAATTGACCATTACAATCTATCCCTGAAAGGATGGTGACATTAGGTAGCTTGGGGAACAGCAATAAAAAAATCTATTTGGAAAGATATTTGGCTGCTTGGATGCAGCCCTGTGCCACGTGCTCTAGGTGACCCTGCGTGAGCAGGGGGGTTGGACTCGATGACCTCTGAGGTCCCTTCCAACCTTCGGCATTCTATGATTCTATGATTCTATGAAAGGCTTTTTTCACTAAGCCATGGAGCCAATATGAGAAATAACTTTACATTATTACATTTTTTTTTTTTTTGAGATCTTTGCCTCTATGTTAAATGCAAGTGAAAACAGAGTAGGTCATTGAGGAAGATCTCAGACATAGAATAGAGGGATTCTGATTTTGCCCTGAGTTAAGAATTGCCTCTATGTTTTCTCATCTACATTTCAGAATGATCTAGAAAACTGGTGTCTCGATATCCTTTTATGGAGTGTTCTTAAGTGGGATCTCAATAAACTTGGTATTTCAATATTCTTTAATATGCTTTTAGTCTATATCTTTGTGGCTAAATAAGTCTGTGAATGCACTTATGCACAGAGTCTTGGAAAGGACAAATAGCAAATAGTAAGTTTTGAAGTTCTGTTAATAATGATGCTAAAATATTAACTTTAAAATCATTAGTCCCATAATTCACAATATATCTGACATCTGACTCTGAAATCTGATTTGTTCGAATGACAAAGCATCTGAAAGCACATGGATATGGATAGCTAATATTTTCACCTCCCTCTGTACAGTCCCTAATGTGTCAATCTTACTCAGCTATTTTAAATTCTGATATGATTACTATCCTAACAGTTCAATTACTGATACCTTGAACGAATAAACACTTGTCATTTATGAAACCAATTTCTTGATGTGTAGAACTGGTGCTTTCTTTATCAATATCCTATTTTCATTTACAGCTATTCTTCCTGCAAAATCTGGTGATGACTGATGGCACAACAGGGGAAAACTTGCTGTATTGTCACCTGAGCTGTCCCAATTTCAAGGGATAGGAGAGGATAAACAACTCCCTGGCACTGCAGCTTCTCTTATTAGAGATGAATTAAAATAAAATTTAAAAAATCAATCAATTGTAGTATAAGCTTCCATTTCAATGAATAGGGCATTATCATAAATTGAGGATTTATGTTTAAATATATGGTTTGAGAAGAAAATTATTAGCTGAAATTGTCTCCAGCAGTTATTAGCTGATTAATCTCAGTGATTTTGTGAACCTTTAAGATCCTCAAGATATACTCTTCATGCGTATAAAGAACGTTTTTCAACCCATTTATTTCTAACGGTAGAAAAAAAAAGTTTCCTATTCCACTTGCCATTTACAGCACAGTTTTTCTGGCACGAGTTTTGTTGTACAAATGCTTTTTGAGTTTTATAGACGGGTTTTTACTGTGGGGTTTTTCTTTTTGGTTCTGTTTTTTGTTTTTTATCTTGGTCATTCTGCTATAAAAAAATGCCTGAATATCAGTTTCTCACCTGTGAAGCTGCAGCATGGTTGGTTGTCAGTGTAAAGCAGGTACTATATTCTCTGAAATTGAAGCACTTCTATTTAAGTCATTCCACTCTGTGAGACTAGTTTATGTTGCTCCTGGGCCTGTTCTGTCATGTCTGGTAAAATGTAGAACTAGTAACATTAAGATAATTCAAGCAAATGTAATATAAATAATCCTGTGTTATAGTAACTGAATATCTTCTAGGCTTATTGCTGTATCTTGTCCTAGTATAACCTTTATCCTGAAAAATCTTAAATATCTCATCTATACAGAAAAAAAGCTGAACTTTCCCACTGAGACAGATTTTTCAGGAGAGCCTGCAGAGTGTACCATATATTCTAAGAATGCATTCCCTTGCTTTTGCTATTTTAAGTGCACCTTAGGAAGCTATGATAATTACTGTGCTCATCAGCTGTAGTAATTGCAGGGAAGAATGTTCATATCAAAGTGAGTTCGGATTGCTATAGTAACACAGTCAGTAATAACAGTGCAGACCATTTTAGAACAGGGATCCCCAGTTAGAGATCTGAAGCACCTGCAGGTGCAGGGGATTTTTCTATCCCACACCATCCTTGAAATATCTGTGCTAAAAACAAAATCCTCTCCTAACACACACACACACATACACAAAAATCAACAATTGAGGGAAAAAATAAGAAAGCCCCAAACATACAGATGGAAAGAACCTATTCTATCTTTACACTGGTTACTATTAGAGCACTAGTACCATGGTCAGAATAATTTACAAATAAATCAGTCTGGGACTGATAGAAAAGCCTCTTTTCACCTTTCTTGCAGCACAATGGAGCCTAATAATGGGTAAAAATTGTAATGAAATGTAGGTGTTAAATTTAATCACATTCACACCCACTTTAAAGATGCTTCATATTAATAGACTCATGAAGGAAACTGAGACTTTTCTACCTTTAAAAGATATTTCAAAACAAAGCAGAATGACAACTTTAAAGTGTAGCAGCTATTCAGATGTAGCTTCCCATGTAAGAATCCTGATTCTGCAGAGTGCTTTCTCTCAAAGTTAACTTAATCTGCTTGAGTTAACCAGAAAGAGGTTCTCACTGCAAATCCCCAAGTAGCTTTTTACTGATAGTGCAATCAAACCTAGTGACTAGAAGTACTGATTTCAATAGTCTATTCTAATGCAGGAAGTTTCAGAGATAATGGAAGATGTCATTATGAGCAATAGTGCAGACATGGCACAAGTTAATTTCCAGAAACAGGCAGTCATTTTTTGCTCATTTGTGAATGCAACCCGAGGCATGATTTCATTTTGACAATATTCTTCTTTGATGAAAATTGGCCATCATGGATATTTTTAAGGTTTGCTAAAAGCGTCACTCTGTTGGAAATTCATAGCAACAAATTGAACGAGTTCCAGTCTTATACAACACCTAGATCTTATACCCACTCATATATTTTGACTCCTTTGGCTTTAGTGGTACTGCTCTGGCAATTTGTGTGGCCATTCTCTTCAACAAAACTGTAAAAATAGCATTTTAGGGATCTAGTTCCCAATCGTGGGAACTAATAACTACTGAAAGTAGCCTCCGAAACAAACAATTTCTGAAGTAGAAGCATGCTACTTCAGCCACAATGAGAAATCAGCCACAATGCATAAGCAGAGCAACTTGTCCAACAGATTGATACGGGGAAGAAATTACCTCCTGTGTTTGCACCTAAATGTCATTCTATTGCCTATCTCTTAACAATGGAACTGCTCATTCCTTTAGGAAATGGCTATGAAATTAAATATTGTGAAGCCAGTTTGATTTTTTTTTTTTTTTAAGTTCTAGCTCATCTAAATTTTGTGAACACTAAGTTAGGGCTGAATATTATTGTTATTTTGACATGAACACCACTACTGAATGTGTATTTCAACAAAACTTTACCTTGAGAGACTGAGGCTGTTTCTGAAGCTTTGAAAGGCATCTCATAAAAGTAAACTTCCCTGAGATTCTCATAATGTGAGTATTATTCTTCATCATATGGTCTAAGTTACCAGCAAGTGGGACTTTTCCCACTTTTTTTTCCGGATTGCTTTTGTTTTTTTTCTTGTTTTTATTTTTTTCAGTAGACTGGGTTGTTATATCAAACATGTATCGGTTACACATGTTCTGGAAAAGGTAATTCTGGACAATAGCAAATTAGCCTTGTCTGTTTTTCATATGTTGCCACGTTGTTTGCATTCAAACAGCATTATAAATCACTACAAGCAAAGAAACAACCTCATACTGACTTCCCAGTATATGAATTCAGTGTTAAATTTATATCTAGTCCTTGCAAAATTAAGGAGAATAAATGCTAGATTCCACTGAACACATAAAACATTAAATTCTGCAGCTGCCAATTTTGGGTCAGATTTTAAGAAGTTGTTCCTTTACATCCTGATGATGCAAATCAATATGCACACTTGCCTTGCACCCTACTCAGTGTGGAAAAATTCAAAATCAGAGAGTAATACCAAGTCTTTGGTAAAACCTTTGCACATCACATTCAAATCTGTGTTGCAGTGGACACAGAAAAAGTCTTGCTTGATTAAAAAAAAAAAAAAAAAACACAGCAAATAGATCTCTTTTGGCCATCACCAAAAAAAAGAAGGAAGGAAAAAAGAAGTTGCTAGCATAACCCATCTTGTCTAGGGCAGTTAAAATCGCTTTAAAACTCTTAGGGTTTGATTGAAAAATATCTAACTGTATAATATTTGAATATTTTTAATATTTCAATACATTTTTGTATTGATTGCAAACTGAGTTTTGAAACTTGGATCTTTTTCACATTGTTCTTTGGACTGAAATAGAGATAAGTAATTGAATTCAGTCTAGGTCTAAGCAGGCAAAAGTCCCAGCGTTTAAGGTCTTAGGCAACTAATAGAGGTTTCAGTAAAATTTCCTGTTACTTTTTTCCAGGCAGAAAAGATATAGATTTACCTATATTTATATTCATATTTTTCAGTTAATAATAATAAATTGAACCATAAGGCTTTGAAAAGTCAAATACTAAAACTCTTTTTTTTTTCAAAATTGTAATTACTAGTAGTTTAACCTTTCTCCTTGCACATACTAATTATTCTATAACTGTTCCTCCATTATAATAAAATAATATACTTTTTATAAAGATAAGAATTCATTCTTTAACATGTCATGTCATATGAAAAGTATTTTCTGTCTCTCCTTCCACAAATTTTGTTGTTTTTGAGCCCCTAAGAAAGACCTTCTGGATGTGGTTCACTTAGGAACTGCTAACACTGTAAGGCTGTATGGCTCAGTGTAAAAGGCTCTGTCTTCCATCAAGGCTTATCCAGATCTAGCTGAAGAGTTAAATATTTCACTTCCAAACTCCATATGGCATGGATAGCCACCTGTGTGTCCTTATATACCCTTTCATGTCATTACCGATTTGATACTGTGGACTGTAGGTGTTGCTCCTGGAAGCCAGGACACGTGTGTTTCAGCTCATTAATCTCTAATTTTTTTCCAGGTGTTCCGTTACTTGCTCCATTGTTATTGCCACATGCCACTTATTCAAATTAACACTCTCAGGGTTACCAGAGAATAGGATTCCATCTCCCTCCCCCCCACACACATGCATTCTCTTAAAGTTTGATTTGTCCAGTCTAGTTTTTCTTAATTCTTACGGCTTTAGGAATTAATTCTGTTTGCCTAGATTTTTCTGTGTACTTATTTACATTTTCAAAACTCATAGCTCTTAAGCAACAGCATTCATTCCATTGCAATTTTGTCTGAGTCACAACAGAAAATTTGAATCATAAATTGTAATATTTTATAACTTTTTTCTCCACAGAGCCCTAGGTAAATTTGGGTTTTTTTTTAACAAATAAAAATCTCAGTAGCTTTCACATATTGCCTCTTCTTTTTTTGACTCTGCCTGAGCTGACAAGAAAGAAGAAATAATGCATAGGCTTCTTTCTTATTTCATAGCTTTGAAAGAATAGCTCGACTCCACTAATTCATCAAGTTACCTGTTTAACCGAGCTTTTTTTCCCTCAGAATGTGTGTAAATGTAGGATGTAAAACCATACCAATGTCATTCAAGTTATTTAAGAGATATATGAGATAAGCACATGAAGGCAAATAGATATGAATACCTAACGTTAGGTATTTAGTTATAAAAATAAAGACAAAAGCAGGCTAATATGGATGGTCATTCTCTGAGAGCACAAAACACATAGCAAATGCTGTTGCAGACATCAGTATGTGTAAATACAGACATTGCAACTGCGTAGAGTTTGTAAATCTGTGCTATGTATGCAGGTATTTCCTTTTCATTAACAACTAACTTTGCCCTCACAGTGATATACTATATCTAAGAATTAGAACTTTTAGAGACTGCTTCATGGGGCTGAATACATTTTCTCAAGGGATAAGCATTTTTAGGTGCAACCATTTATGTTTGCACAGGTGATGTTTCTGTAATCATTTTAAGGCACACTAATTCTCATCTGCAGTAGATTGGCATGACTCCCTGGAGTTAACACTGATTTATACCAGCTGAGATCTTGTTTTAAGATATATTTCAAAGGAAAATGGATCTGAAATGTTATTCTGTGAAATGGTGTTCAAAATCACTGTTTCCTTTGCTTTCTTTTCTACCTGTATAGAAAAACTGATAATGCTGCAAGTCAGCTTTTCTGCAACTTCATGCTGGTCTTTGAAAATTATTGCAGTTGGAGTAGTGTTCTCCCTCTGTGACACAAGTCGCCAGCTGGATCTACAGAATAACTTTTAAAACATGAATGTTCAGTCACAGAAGAACCTGTCCATTAAATATTTCCTCCAGCTCTGTTCGTTGTAAACTTTATAGTTTTGATGTAACACTGAATATCCACATTAGCCACATGGGAGAGGATCAAGTGCTTTCTTTGTCTGGAAATTAGCCCTTCTCCCTTTTCAGTTCCCTGCTCTTCCTTTCTTAGTAACTGGGGAATGCCTATGCAGATGAAAAGCCATGGCCACACATGACTTCAAAGGGAGATTGCACACACCCATTAGTTCATCCTATGGATTCAACAAAAGGCCATTATCTTGAACACGCATCATAGATGGACTTACACACAATAGAGGGCAGTTAGCATAGTTCTGGCAGTGGTAACAAATGAATTCTGGAAAAAAAAAAAAAGTCCAGCTTTGTGGTGAAATCTTGATTCTATCGACGTCAATATCCAGAATCCAATTAACTCTGAAGACTAATTATTAATTAGTATATTTTAAATGGGCATATGTATACATTTGTACATCCCTATCTACACATATATTTGGATCAATATTTTACACTCACCAAGAATCTTGCATAAATCAAGTAGTTTTATTATATATTCTTACACAACTATTTTCCATTACTCTGCAGTAAGTCACAAAATGTGAAAAAAAATGTGGTTGCTCTTTATTTTTGAGTGATCTAAGAGGATGTGATGCTTTGAAGAATCTGTTTAGGGCGTTTTTTAAATTCTGCTGTATTGAAAATATGTGAATGTGAAAAATTAATCAAACTATATTCTGCTTTTGGTGTTATTTTATATTGATATCTTTCAGTCTTTATTCTAATCCTAATGCCTAATTAAGAGATCCATTAAAAATTCATGGTCTTTATTGAATGGAAATAAAATCTGTGTAAATTCCTTTTTAAAATTATCTTTGCAGGCATAATATGGATATTTAAGTCAAGCATAAAATTAATAAACCTACAAACTTAACTGAGACTGATTTACGCATATAAAAATCAGAGGGTTGTAAGAAAATCACAACTATAACTGCAGAGAATATCATCTGCCTGAAAGGCTGGTTTAATTGTATTTTTGTAATACTCATTTAAAATTTTATCCTCTCCATTTTGTTGATAGTCTGAACATAGAACTGGAAATCTGATATGTATTGATTGTAATCCCAGATATGACAAGGTGGCCTTGGGCAAATCATTTTCAAGCCTGTTTTTCTTTCATTGTCAGCATGGGTAGGGGGTGCAGATCCTTTGTCTGTTCAGTTCTGTTTCTTGATTACTAAGTGGAAATGGTAATATTTATATGCTATGCAAAAATGACTTAGCTAATATTTATGAAGTGATACTTGTGAACATTAAAAGCAATGGAAGGTTTGTGTTTTTCTTTTACAGATGTATACATTTTATATATATATATATATTAATTTATAAAAATTGATTTTAAAATATTCATTCCTGCTTTTAAAAATAAGACCTTCTAATGTCCCTAGGTCAAGGTATAGAAGAGGTCACACAAAACAGATAAATACATTTGAAAGCATTGATTGGTACATTGGTTCATTGCACCAATGAACATTATAGGCAGCATTTTGCCCAATATAAGGTGATCAAGGTGATCTTTAATTTGTGTGTTTTGGAAGTATAGTCTGTCAAGCCACAAATCTATTATAAGGTGAACCAAAAAAAGAAGCAGACTCCAGTTTGGGCAAGAATCCCCTTATTCCTCTAGCTGGAGTAGTTACAAATATTATTCTTTCAATTCCTTACTGGGGCTCACCAAATAGATGCTATCAACTGCACAAATAATGCACAAATAATAGAAACAATCTGTGTCAGTCCAAACAATCTCCCAAAACAGTTTGAACTTACATATCTGATAACATACTGATGTAACATATTCCATGCAAGAATAGAATCTTACATGGTTTAGACATCTAGTTTATCTGTGGAGATTCTAATGGCAGCGGAACACAGCTTGACACTACGACTTCTTAAACCACTGCAGATAACTGCTAATTGATCGTAAACCTACAGACAATTCAGACTGCATGAAAACAACCAAAACAGGATTTCTTCAGGAAGTGCAGTAGATGATATATTCTGCACTGAGACTGATACAGAAAGGGTTCCATGAATTTTCCAAAGCATGAAAATTTCCTACTCAGGCTATGGCTTTGATAATAAGAAATGTTTTAAGGTTCTCTCATTTGAAATATCCATTTGGCCTATTCTCAGCTGATAAAAGGCTTCTAGCAGACATTAGAATGACAATGGTGAGATCCCAAAACTGAAAAGACTATTCTGGACCAAGTTTCTTCTGATATTAGACGCAGAGAAAGAAGGAGGAAGCAAGTACAGATTTGGGCCAAAGAACTAGTAGAAGAATCCTGTTATCCCTGCTGTGGCAACACGGCAAAATATATATATATATATATATATATATATATATATATACCCAGCATATTGCAAATACAAATGTATATATATATTACCAGCATATTGCAAAACAATGACAAGTATCCATCACAGCTATTGTCAACATTTTTTTATAACTTGTGAAGAAATAAAAATATCCAGCTAGAATGAATCACCTGAAAGTAATTCATGTTTGGAGGTGATGAAAAATTTATAAATGGCTCTTGAGTCTAGACAAATTGTCAATGTTCTGAAATTACTACATGCTTGTATACTGTGTCTTTGTTTCAGTAGATTGATAAATAGAGTTTATATGAATTATGCAGAGATACACATTAGTGTATTTATTCCTCCACATATGCCTGATGTAGGAACGGTAAATTGTTACTTAAAGATATATGCAAGTCTGAAGACTATTATTTCAGACGGTCTCTTTTTGATGTAGGGACAATATTTGTATTTTGACAGTGAGGACCCCACCAGCACATTCTAAACAACTTTTCGGAAACAAACCTCAAAAAAATATACAATAGAGCTTAATGCTGTGTTGTCCTACTAGCCAGGGAACAGGAAGAGCAGGGCTGCTCCCAGAGGGAGGTGAACCAGCTGCCACGGGTGATCCAAGAGCAGGCTGTGCTCTCCCTGACCGGTACAGACCTGAGACATCCAGGCCAGGTGATCACAGCATCACAGCAGGGGTGGTGACAGCAGCAGCTGCCACGCAGGGTCGGCAGGAACTTGTAACTGTGGGAAGCCCCAAGACCAGCAGCAAAATGCTCCCTACCTGAGAGAAACCCAGCTGTCTTCCATGACCAATGTGGGATGTGGCTGTGAGGAGCCATAGGAAGGCCTTGAGCAGCCAGAGGAACCAGTTTGAGATTGGGATTGGTCCAAGAGAGCTAGGCACCCTCTTGGGAGCCATTGGGAGAGAGTGGGAGTGACATCCCACAGCAGGACCAGCAGACGAAACAATCCCAGCAAGGCCCCTCTGGCAGTTCTGGCCTCTGAGTGTGCTCAAAGCCCTGGTGTGGCCTTGTTTTTTTCATATTCTATAAGTATTTACAGCAGCACATCTTGCAATTTATGTCAGCAATCCATGCGGATCTCCTGTCACTGATTTTAAGTGCCCTTGTAAATTTATTCAGGACTTCTAGTTTGCTGGAATCTATTGAAATATGATTATATGAATTGGAATTAAGCTTAATGCCCATGAAGTAACTGAACTTATTATTTTATGCTGCAGCTGGCACATATTTCTAAAGGACAGGTACAGATGTAACTTTCCTTTGTATATTGAATACTATGAAAACTCTTGAAATGCAGGATTCATTCTTTGGCTGAATGTCAGGTATGGAAATCTTCTCAGGTATGGAAATCTTCTCAGGTTGAATTAATACACACAAAGGAAAAAAATGAATAACAAAGAAGGCAATATTAATTAAGAGTTTTTTTTTGAGATATATTATCAGCTGTTTTGTGAATAATCTTTACAAATCTAGGGAATAAGCATTTTTTGTTAGCACAGCTATGAGGATAACAACAGCTCTCCTGTGTTTTGTACAAGTAACTCATTTCCCCAGTGAGTATAAATGCAGGGTAACACATCTGTCGTGATTTTGAGAAGTTATTTTTGTAGCAGCTGGATGAAAATTCTCTCATTTTCTTTTCTTTCTTCTTTTTCTTTTTAGTAAGACTTTTTTTAGGAGTTTTTGTAAATTCACCTCACCATGCCTACTGCTTATCAGCAGCTAGAATGTGCAACTTCGGTCAATGTTAAGTTAGGTTGCAGCCAGAGCCATTTTATTTTACTTTTCAACTTCCAATGAAATCAGAAATACCCCATGGGTCAATTTCTGGTGTTGAAAAGCTCAGATGTGTGTTTCTTAAAAATTACTATGCAGAGAAAGATCTGAGGAATATAAACAATCATACCCTAGTCTGGCTGCCCTAAAATTCAAAGAGACTGTGCTGCATACACGGAAGGGAATCCTGTCTAAATTGGACTTTGAAATAAATAATTAAAAAAGGATCTTTGACAAAACTGCAGCTTCTTTACATCACCATATGTTGTGATAATTCATGTCAGGATCGCAAATAGTCTTACATGTAGCATCTGTGCTAGAGCCTGTGGGTTAGCTGGAGAACATAGATAACTGAGCATTTGTGGCATTAAAATTATACAGTGAAGGAGATGGTAGGGAGAGTTGCTGAAAGTATATGTGCTGTAGAATATGCAGTGGTTTTAGACAGTATTTCCTCCTATCAGGCACTGGTATGAGTCATTGCAGCCAATTAAATTAATGTTCATCCTATGAACACATACAGGGGTGGATGTCCACATTGTTGATCTAGATCTTGCTCTTACTGCTCTCAGGATCCCACTCAGTCTCCATGTGCTATGCTTCTAGCATTGTCATCTCAGGCAAGTGGTTAAAGTTCTCAGGCAAATGGTTAAAGATAGACAAGATGAACAGGAGTCTTTTTCCACTCAGATACTCTGGGTAAGATGTACAGAGCATCCATATGTTTTATGGATTTTTACTTCAAATTGATTCTAGTCTGTTTTTTGCTTGTTTGTGTGTTTTTTTATGCACTAAATGTGTCCCTGGAGCACATCTTTTAGTTTACTTTCATTCAGAGGAATCCAGTTTGCGCACTGCAAGCCAAAGCACAGGTAAGCAGGGACATTTGTGAGACTCATTTCAAAAGTGCAGGCATCACTTGAAACAAAACAGTAATGCAGATGTGACTCATGTGCACTCATGTGACTGTTAATGCCCTTTTCTTAATACACACCCACACATCTTTAAGAAGAAAAAGCTAATCCTTCCAAATGCTTCTTTAAATTCAACCTCTCTTCGTAATTCTCATCTCCTGTTTTCTCTAGAGCTGTTCTGAATATGACCATTTTGGAATTTTTATACACAACTTCGCATCACCCCTTTATAATTTTGTAAGCATTCTATCCCTGTTTTCTTTTTTTTTTTCTTTTTTTTTTTTTTTCCCTAACTGCTATGTTTGAGTGCAGTTATTATTCAGCTGCATGACACGTTGGCAGAATAAAAAAAGCTGTGTCCGTGGTTTCTTTATTAAATCATGAGTTATGAGGGGAAGAGGCTAGAGATTTAGAGAAAGGAGGTACCTTAACAGAAGAAGGTACCTATTTATAAATAAAACTATTTTTTTTCCCAAGGAGAGGCAAATGGAATTAAACTTGTTTTTGTTAAGTCTGGGAACACAGCATGGTGTTAATTTTAAATCTGGAATGGGAGTTGAACCATAAAGCTCTGCCAAACAGATTCTGTGAAAAATATGGGCTCTTTGATAGCAATGTGGCCTCTAATAACAAGCTGAACACCAGCATTATTTCACTTGCTCCCTCCCCTTTCAGAAGCCTTGCTAGATTTACTACTCTGTACAGAAGTCATTTTCTTAAATTTGCACATTAAAGAAGATCTTTCATAAAGACTTGCACAATCTTTTTTCTTTAATTGCTCTGAAACAAAAGATTAATTTATAATCCATATTCCCATTATAATCCATATTCACAAAGAAGGTTAGAGTTATACTGCAAGCAAGATTCATTCCAAAAAGAAAGAAATAGCAAAATAGATAAGGCATATTTCTATACATCCAAGACCAATTATTTGAACCTTACCCTGTCATAAACCACCCTTAATCAATCTAGATACAAATATGTTTCTAGACATTTGCACTGTGCTTTAAACAAACCAAGTGCTATCCCAATACTATATACTGTTGTGTGCTTACACTGAAGTGTATCCAAACTTATAGGCTACAGAAGCTTTTATGTTCTAGCCACATTTGTTGAGTAGCTAAGAAACCTTGAATTAGTATCTGCCAGTAATAGTTTCAGTTTTAATAGTTTGAATTTTACTTTGAACACAGAGTTTTTAACTTCTGTAAAAGCTGTTCATTCATAGTTCACTCTGTCTTCTGATACGGAATCACTCATGACTTTTCTTAACAGCATTTACTACAATGGACTATTTAGATTAATGAACTTCAGACTGTGGGTCATTCTTATTTATACTGCTATAGTTATTAAGTATTTAAAAAAGGGAAATAGACTCTCTCTAGATTTATACTGAAGATGATTTTGTTACAGTAACTGTTCTTCCATTAGAGCTCTGAGAGCTTTCTGGATGAGTTATGTTTGTGTTTCTGCTCATTGATTAAGTGGTTGTAAATTTTAAAACAGAAAACTAGTGAATTATAAACTTTCCTGATAAACTTTCTGCTCATTATCATTCTTGATGAAATTCATAATTTTTTTTGACCATAAACATTCAATACCTTTCCACATGCCTACAAGACATATGTGATTATTAAATCATTTAAAATACTTCATCCATCAAGATGCTTTTTCCCATATAATTTAACACACCTAGGGCTGTTGAAAATATTTTTTGTGAATATGAAGTAGTATTGTAGGTTAAAAATCTGCCATTGTTCAATTCTTATATCACATAACATGAAAAAATACTGCTAAAATACTCCAAATTGGATGCATATTTTTTCCTAGAACTGAAAACCAGACAAGATCCTCACTGGGTAGCCATGACCTTGGAGGGTTCCCAGAAGGACTCAGTGGAAGATGGAAGAGGAAGCCATTTCCTGGTCATAAGAGACAGTAAGTATAATCTACTTCCCCTAGCTTCCTTCTTAATTTTTCCCAGTATATAAGTGCCTGCAAATGTCGTATACGTGACTTGGACTTAAAATATAATTTCTGTTTTATGCTCAGCACTTTGTTTTACCCCATGATGTTCTTACACCATAATCACACGTTCCTTTAAGCTTTTCCTCACTGTGAGCACAGCGGGGTAATTGCAACATGTTCAGACTATCACAGCAAGTTTGCCTGGAAAATCACTTTGCTTTTAGCAGACAGCAAATTGCAGAAGGGCAGTAATTAATAAAACTCTTAGCTCCATCCAGTGTACAGCTTTTATGAGTATATACTTTCATGGCAATAGCACTAAGTCTGGCAAGGTGCTCCCTAAAAGTTTTCTGCCAGTTTTTCAATAGAACATTCAGTTCATTTTAGTCTCTTCAATACAGCAAGTATGAGTAAGAATACTGTGAGATGAATGTAGGTACAGTCGTTTCAGCCCCCATGAGGTGGCCTAACAATGCCCCTAGAACCTGTAAGGGTATAAAAGAAGAGACACTAGAGTTCTCTTTGAAAGATTTCTATTCTCTCAAGTGATACCAGCATCACACCCATCAGCCATTTCCAGGATTCCTGTTTCACTCCTTAGCTACTGTTTTCTTCAAGATTTATAGAGCGCAGTCTGCAAAGAAATAGAGAAAAAAAGGAAACTGGAAACTTCTGCACTGGACTTTGGAATCCACTCTGCCACCCTCCACCTTGTTTTAGCAAGTCCCAAGCCTGATGGGCCTAACAATGTGCTGTGAGACTTCATTCTGGTTCCCAAGGAAGGAAAGAGATATGTATGGAAATATTATTTTTGGATGACAAAGCAAGCTATGGAGACAAAGAGGACAATTCCACCTGTGCATTGATCATAGATAATAGCACTTTTGCTGGAAAACAGACTGTAGAGTAGATATAGGTAATTAGGTAATTACAGGTTAATTACAGGTAATTAACAGGACCAAGTTTACCAGTGACAAGGAAGATTACAACTTCCTATTAGTACAATTTAGTACAATAGACAGTCCTGTCCTTGTGCTTCTCACATAGGCATCGAATAGCTGCATACCCTATCACTACTGGCCAAATTTAAAAGACTAATTTCCTTTCATGTGACAAAGACAGTCAGTCAAATGTGTAAAGTCAAAACAAGACAAAACTTCCTTAGGTCTTCACCTTTCTATTCCTACTTTTTCTATGAAAGGACTCTTTTTTCTTTTTTTCTTCCAAACTAAGGCATCAGTTACAACAAGACGTTTTCAAAGGGGAAAAAGTATTAGCAGTGCAGTACATGTTGAATAATCCAGTGACTGCTTTTAATTTTATTTCATAGATGTAAGAAGTTAATAAAGATAATCTTTAAAGTGAAAAATTTATGTTTTCTTTCTCTAATTTTGCAATGAGGATCTGCCCATCCTGAGTTCATTGAAAGACTATGGCTATAGGGAAGAGTGAATCAGTTTGGACTAAGTAGGAATTGATACTGTCAGCACAAGTTAAACAGAAGCTGTGTGCCTCAGTCTTCTAAGCCCATTTGAAAATCTTAGCCACTATTTTTTTTCTGCCAAATGGGTTGATGACAAGCAGCAATCAGAAACACCCTCGTCTACTGTTATTAAAATCATTACTAAAGAAATTTAGAAAAAAGGCATCAGCATTCTTTTACTATATCAAAATATTCTTTTATGAATAGAATCACAACAGACATATTTACTACTTAAATTTTTTTAAAAAAATTATAAATGGAATAATT
Source organism: Nothoprocta perdicaria (assembly GCF_003342845.1). Classification (NCBI taxonomy): domain Eukaryota; kingdom Metazoa; phylum Chordata; class Aves; order Tinamiformes; family Tinamidae; genus Nothoprocta; species Nothoprocta perdicaria. The sequence goes on from NW_020454305.1 coordinate 1,738,643, forward strand.
GCTCAGAGTATTGCTACCACAAACAATTGACATTTTCAATGTTAATATGAATAAACTCTAACATTAGTATTGTAACAATGCAAATGACTATAGTACCTCTTCCATTAATACTGTTCAACCAGGAAATTACTTTAAACTATGGTAGCTGACAGTTAAATACCCCTATTTATGACTTCCTGGGATATGCTGCTCAGAGTGCAAAGGCACAGTTTACTACTACAAGAGTTAAAATTTCCCTATTCTTAGGGTTTATTTGTTTGTTTTTAAACAGATGAGACACTGCATCAGCTCTTCTACTGAATTATACCACAAGAGCTGTCAGTAGGCCATCTGAATTCTGTTTTCCCAACCTACATCAGAATCTCTCTGGTTTAGATTTATTATTGTCTTCCCTCACAAGTTCCAACTAACAGTATTCTCCTACTGTCCTGGTAAGTACTAAAATAGTTCCTTTCAGGGTACAGCTCAGTAAATGTAATTTCTAAACATACAGAAAAGGCAGATGTGCTACTTGGTAGCTTTATGCTTTTTTTTTTTTAACCCATGCAAGCCAAGGAATAAGCTGAAAAAGCTGAAAAAGTAATACTGAATTTGAATGGTAGACTGCTTTTGAATAGTAAGAATAAATAAAATTACAAATGAATAGATGTCTTTTACGAAAAAAAAATCACTCCTAGGCAGAGACATATAAAACCTAGATTAAAGTGCATGTGAGATTATTGGTTCAACTAACAAAATTAGCTATAAAGAATTATTTAAAATATATATATATATCTTTTTTCCACATTGTAACACTATATTTTTCAATATACTTTTATCAGTTATTTTTTCCATTCTTACTGAGAGTAGTCTATTATTTTATCAGTGATCCTATTGAAAACTGTGAAATCAGGCTACTCAGTTTCAATAATAGTGTTAGAGAAGGTATGTGAATCTGACTGTGAGTTGTCTTCTCTCTCTTTCTTCTGAAAATCAATACAACTTACTTAAAGTGAAAAAAAATCTTCCCAATAATGCAAATAAATTATATTATTTCTACATTTTACAGTCTTAAATGATTTGCAGTTAAGCTCCATGCCAAGCTTCTACTTAACTCAATCCTTACTTGCATAATACGGTTAGGTAAGGAACGAGTATCCTGAAACCTAGAGTGAAGCACAATTGAGCATCCTCCCCCATACCCACACATACCACCACTGCAGTTTTCTGGACAAAATACGCAGGGATTAGAGTAGACTAAGTGAACAGGGAGTACAGAGTGCACGGAATAATTCTACTTTGGACATTTCCCGCAAGTTTTGCTGATATGTATGTAAGACCAAGCCTCAGTATCCAGTAAATCCAAAAACAATATAGAATATATGCTTGTTTGGAATGAGAGACAATTACTGAGTCTGACATAGCTCTATTTGAGACCATGTATATGGCAATTGTGTTATCATGGAACTGCCCACTGTAATTTACAATGGTCCTAGCCAGAAAGATGGGGCATTCTATTCAATAGGTCCAATATGCAAAATGACTGGTTGACAATATGCCTAAAAACTTCAAGTACTGCGTCATTCTTATATAAATGCTTTAGTGTGGACACCAAAGGAACCTGGACCAATACAGTATCAAGGACAAGCCTCTAACCTGGAGCTACAATCAAAATGTGTGGATTCTACTCAAGAACCATGGAGATTTGTCCCAAAGTCTGCCTGACCAATCAGAAGTCTCAGCAGTGAAAAATTCATGCTGGCTAGTGCAGTGTGGCACCACTTCTTGATGATGGATTATGCGATCAGTAAAAGGCTGTGGTGAGATGACAGTGAGTGCAAATACAACTGAGCAGCTGTACCCATGCATTTGGGAAAGCACATGAAACAAGCTTTTACATCTGCCCTGTATTGTCCTTAGAGCCAGTCAAGATTTGCCATGATTTTAAATGACCATCATGTGCCTATTCTCAGTGTTGACTGTCACTCTGATCTTGATTACATCCTGTATCGCATCAAGAGTGAAATCAGCATAGTCATCAAGCTGATGACTATGATCAAGCTTTTGCAGCTCCATCTTAATTTGTACCCTTCTTTGCTGTGTGTAATCCATCATGGGATGAGGAAGACTTGCCACCAGAGCAAAAAGTCTTGTCCCACTTGTCCACAACAACTGTGGACAACCATTGTCAAGCATAGCTTCAGAGAGCTGTTGCCACTTATCAGAGAGGTGAAAATGGAGGCCTGCAAGTAGAAAACACTTTTTTTGGTATCAAGATGTAAATGGCAGCCTGCAAATGATTAGATGCTGTTTATGTGAACTGCTGACTTCAGAAACAAGAAAACTGCACCTTCTAGAAAAGGCCTATGTGAACATCTCCACCAAACAGGACTGGTTTTCCACAGAGAATAAGCCAGCCTTGTTGCTTGACTCAACTTACTGAAAGAAATCTGAACTATGAGGCAGCCTGCCCGGGATTCATATTGGCAGAAAGCAACTACCATCTGCCTATGCTACTTCAGCACTACCCTTTTGAAGTGTAGTTATGCCCTTATGGCCCAACTCTCTGCTGAGAAGTGATTCAGGTAGGGATGGATTTGGTATTAATGATCACAGACCAATGACTCAAGGACACTTGGCTGCCAAGTGACATATTGTTTGCAAACAGACATCATCACCTGGCTTCAGCTGTGCCAGTGAAATAGGTTACAACTCCCACCTGCTCTTCTTCACCCAGACCTGGACATTATACCCAGTCTGACAACACAGCTGTGTGTGAGAGTGTTGCCTAATATATTTCAGTTAAAATGAGGCAATTTATCTTAAACTTTTTAAATACTACTACTTAGTATTTCCTAACCCAGCTCATTTTAATTGTAACAAGTTGTGGCAGGTTCTAAAACGTCAGATGTAAAAACTTGGTTACAGTTGATTTTCATTGACATTTACCATCATGCCACCCATGCTACTCCATTGGTAATGGGTGGCAGGGAGACATCGCTTGCTAGAAGCTTTATGATCTGAAACTTCCACCAAATGTATCACAAGAGGGTGAGGGTATGAGTCAGGACTGGTAGGATTCCTATTGGTAGCTTTCTCCAATCATGAATCTAATCTCTAGAACAGAGAAGCTACCTAAAAATAAGTAAGTAAATAAATAAATAAACAAAATACACTTGAGAAATCTCAGCCTGTACCTTCATTCTTATGCTTTTATCTGTCTAATGACTTTACTCTTCAGAATGCAGTTAAGCATTAGTAAAGCCTTCTTCACCAGTTCTCAGAAAGTGTTGATTTCTTCTACATCTGTGACTTCTAATATACAGGTCATGAGTATTTTCAGAGCATAGTATTTTTTATCAAGTTACATTCATCACAGAAAAAAAAGGCAAATCATTTTTCAGCTTTTTTTTTTTAAAAAGTAATGCAGATCATGGAAAGAAATATCAAATCTTTTGAACAAAGAATGGGTTGGGAACAATACAGTCTATTGATTTTCCATTATGTAACCATTCTTAAGTGCACAAATAAAATAAGAGTAAAATGAAATAAATCAAATAAATTATGTTGCTTAGATTCAAGCCTTACATTATCTTGGCTGTAATAATATACATTATCATTAATGGCTTTCACTTTACAATGCAGAAAGTCAGATTTGTTGTTGGTGTAGTCATCTTCATTCCTTGACCTTTACTATCTTCGTTGCTCACATGAAAGCACTAGTCTGCCGTTGTACTTCAAGAAACAATGTAGTAAGGTCAACTACACACCATGCTAAGTCATCTAAGGCTGTTCTAGCATATTTGATTTATGACAAATGCATAAGATCACTGCAATTATCTACAATGATAATTAGGGTTTATGCTATATACAATTCAAATTTCAATTGTGCTAGAAAATGCTAGTGCCAGAGGACTAGTAAAACATTTTATCACCATGAATTCAATATCCATTTAACTGAGATACAACAAATGATAATTTCAAGTTCCGAAATAAATACCCATTCTCAAGAGGAATGAATAAAAGAAACAAAAATATTACTGTGTATCTCTCCAATTAAAATAGCTTCTCTGGTTTTTACTCTTGAAGTTTGTTAGGATTTGCAGGATTTGGAGGAGTGATGGAGGAGAGGTTTTCTATTAGAAATCAGAATTGAGAAAATAGTTTTACTGCTGAACCTTTAAACCCCTACAGAGAGAGATCCGTGAGATACTGCAGTATATCAGAGATGTGCATTAAGAATATGTTGCTTCTGCTACAGGACCTGGCAGAAAAAAAAAAAGCACTGTTCAGCAGCCATCACCATAAAGCGATATAAATGCAACAACATTACCAGGGGACCTCAATTTGCCAACTGAAGTGGGCAACTACATTTTCTGCTTACAATACATAAAAAACCTAAGCACTTACTTGAGTCCCCTCGGTTTTTGAGCTGTAGTGGTTATTCCTTACATTGACAATGAAGGATGTTTTTATTCTGTGGTTTTGCTGAGCTTTGTCATATCCTTTTTGACAGCAGTGAAAAGGAAAAAGAACATTTACAGTGGCAGTATACCAGTGAAAAGCCTCTCTAGAAGCCATCAAGTAACCTACTGGTCATTTACATAATCAGAATATGTCCAGTGATATATAGCTAGTTGGTATCTCTGCTTTGCAAGTCGAAGTGCAAAGTAGCTTCAGTTCTTGCTACTTCTTCTAAATTAAGTAGGCTGAGCCAGCACTTTACCAAATTTGGTCTGAATCATCAGATTAATTCTACTTTTTAATTAATTGTACTCCCCCTTCTATAACCCATGCTCTAAAATAGTTTCTACCTCTGTGTTTCAAAATCTTGGACACATTGTGGATGACATGTGGATTGCCAGTTATCGTCAACAACAGAAGCAAAGGTTAGGAACCATTTGGTTGAAATAATAATTTAAAATTCTTAAAATATGATTTTAAGAGCCTCCCTTGTGCCCCTTTTCTGATCTTAAACATTGGGGAAGATTAAATATAAATGTAATTTACGTTCAATGTAAAATGATTGCCCAGTTGTTTATGTTTTGTAGCAGTCACTGCAATACACCACTAGCAATGACATTCTGGCATTACCTGGGCCTTATGCATTTCACAGGCAGGCAATGCACAGAACTCCTTTCCTGTGCAACTGCAGTGGAGACAGAAAGTCAAGCACAGTCAGTTCTCACATCCATGTTATCAGCAAGATTTTGTCAAAGCAGTAAGTGTTCAGAAAAGAGAAGCAAAATTAAGAGCTAATTTACTAAGAAAGGTTTAGAAGGTCTGCTCTGTTTAACAGTGTAATAGAGATAAAGCAGCAGTCTGAGTACTGGGTGGATACCAATTATATCTTTTAGAGTGTACAGGCTAAAAATAACAAAAGAAATACATAGAATTAGTATCAGGAAAGGAAACAGTGGAAGATCAGCCCATTGCTGTGCAGACATTTTAGAATCTGAATCATTGGCACTTTTATGCCACTCCCAGTAATGCAGCATTCTGCAGACACTGCTACACACCATGGTGAATCCAAAGGAGGGACAGTAACTGATGTTATTTTTACATCTGCAAACTTTTCAGTTCTACTACTGGGAGAACTTTTTGTAATGAAAGATATTGTGTTTAAAACATAAATTCCTATTAAAACATCTAGATTTCTAGAAACAGAAGAGGCAATTACATTCTTGAACAGAAATAATTAATCAAGCCTTCTGGAGTAAAAAGTTTCAGAAATATATAAAGAAGCATTTTTACAATAAATGTAAATTTTCTCTGAAGAAATGGGAATTATTAGACATTTATGAATGTTTACATCTTTGTCATTATTTGGTTTTGTTTTCATAATTATGTCTTATTTTAGGACGAGAAACTGCTTTTGTTTCTGTGCTGTGCATTATTTGTAGCTGAACAGCTGAGTTCCCGTGGCTAAATGAGATGAAAAATTGTTTTTACAACTGATCTAACTTTTCATCCTCCTTCTCTTAGAGTTTTTGTTTTTAACCCCAGTTCACCAAAGGTTTCTTAATATTGAAACTGTAATTTTCCCAGCAAACATATTTTCTCACCTTTACATGTACATTTCTCACTACCTAGTGAATTAGAAAACTAAAATATGATAGGACAGAAATTTTTAAGTTCTGATCTGGATTTCATGTGCTCAGAGTTCTTGTGGATCTCATATGCCTGAGCTACCTAGAATGATAAGTAGGGACCCTGTGTGGATGTAAGGTTAAAAGATAGCTGCAGTCACCTGTGTCAGGTCATGGTAAATCCCACTTGCGTGCAAAGTCTGTGTTTCAGAAAGAAGCTATGCAGCCCCTGAAAAGTAGTTACTATTATTCTACCAATACATGAATGCAGGACCTTTTACATCGAGCAGTTTTCTGAGGTATTTGGGCATATACACCATTCAGTGCATGAAGAGAATATAGTTCACTGGATTAGGAAAATTAATCAAAATACTTCTGTAACTGTATTTAAAATGAAAGACAATATAAGCAGGCAGTTATTCAGTAGTAACATTATTTATTTATGTCTAGATTCTGACTAAAAGCCAGACTGCATTTTGCAAATACTAAATACACACATCTATACTAGTGATACCACAAATAGCAAAAGAAGAGATGCAGACAGCAGTAACTTGCCTTTATCTGCAGAGTAAAACCAAGATGATGGTATTTCAGGTCATCACACTGCTTACTAGGTCACCATCTAAAGAATAACTCACTGCTACTATATACATATCTTCTCTTAATACATCATCTTTAAACAGCGTATTTAATGAAAAGAATTAGAACTGTGTAAAGATTTGTTTGCAGCTGTGTTCATACTGTAAGTACAGAGGCATTGTACTTATTGAAAGACTATGATCATATATTAGACTTTGATGTCAAGACTAAGATATCTATGTACTCATTTATGCAAATTCTAGATTGGAAGTTGTTATCAGAGTGCGTACCATCCTGAGGCACCACACAAACCTGCTCCCAGACCTGAATGCATATTTTGCGAGCTAAGCACAATGTGAATTGAATGCACACACATTAATCTGACTTAGTACTATTTTACTATAGAAAAGCCATAAAAACACATTCTTGCTTTCTTCCCCTTAATTCCTCAGGGGAAGAATCAAAATGCTGCACATGGCAGCCCAGTTCATTTCTATCGTAAACAAGCTGAATCAGTCAAAAAGTGAAAGACAGTATTTCATGTGTTTCAGTTGGCACAATTCAACTGGAGTAAATACAATATACAAGTTTGGACTAACAACTCTAGGCTCAGCACAGCAGAAGGTATGTGCACTCTTCCAGACCATTTAAGCACCATCAGGCTGAATTTTCTCATCCCAGAGTATGTCAGTGTCCTGAGGGAAACATCTCTTACAGTCCAGTTCCATGATCTGTTTAAGATGGCAAAATCTGGGGCAGTGACTGGAAAGGGCAGTCCCACCCTTCTCCAACAGCCTACTCAGGTCCGTGACACCATGTATCATCTCTTGTGCCGCTCTAAGCATTTGTATAGCAGCAGCCAAAACTATTTGGTGTCGGCTCAGAAAAACTCAGCACAATAAAAATAGTCATTTTTAAATTGTTCATTGCACAGCTGCATGAATGTTTCTACGGCACAAGGGAAGGTCCCTATGGCAGTAGGATTGTGAAGTTTCAGAGGAGGATAGAATGAGCCCTTTTGGTGGATACACTGTCTAATATCTGCTGAAACGGGTCATAAGTAGTTTAAATACGATTTCAGTCTTGCCTCTAAATTCAGAGAATTGTCTCAAAAATGATTATTTGGTTTTCAGACATATGTCTACTGATTTTTATCCCAAGTTTTCATTCCTCCAAGAACTCTTTCAGTGCAAGTTCATGTATTCTTTCTAAAGCCTGTTCAGAATTTATTGAGCTAAAAATAAAAACTCCCTCAAATTTATTTAGATGATAAGGTACTGTCTCCTGGTCCTGTGGGAAAAGAAGACCACTTAATGGTACAACTTTTCAGACTTTGTGATTGCACTTTTTTAGGAAAGACTTACAGGAAAAACCTCATGCTATTTGTTGGTCACAGTCTTTTCCATTAACGAGGCAGCTCATCTGTATCTGCAGGATTTCATAAACAGGGTACGTACCCCAAGGTATATTAAAAAAATCACAGTTTCTCTGGGTATCCTGCTAAGGCACCTTTGTAATGATGCATGAAGAGCTCTATCAATGATAATTTTAAGGATATTTCACTTTTGGAAATAAAGCAGTTCCTTAGGTTGATGAAGAGAGCATGTGTAACTTACTTGGGCTTTTGGCCACAGTGCTCATGTGGGCTGGAAATGTGAAATGTGAACAATATGGTTTTTATGCAATAAAAATTCCCATAAAGCACATTGGAAATAACTTTAGCCCCTGGCACTGGTAGGTTTGTCTTGTCCTGCACTACCATTTCTCCTGGCTGCCTGCTCTGAGCTCTTCTGACTTCCAGAGCTCCCAGCTCCTCTAACTCCCAGAGCTGCCAGCTCTCCTTTGTAGGCTCTCCCATCTCCTGGCTATTAGCTGTGACTCTTCAGAAACTTGAATTGGCTTCACGTCTCTCAAAGTTTAAAGCACGCTATGGATTTTCTATATTTCAACAGAAAGCTACAGAGGAAATCAGAGCTCTTTAAATCTTTGAGTATTGCAACGAGTATGCAAAGTCCCATGTCATGTAAGATGACTGGAATAAAGCTTAGAATAGAAACCCTTAAGTCACTGTAGAAATTTGTTGTCTTTTGCTGCTGTATATATTCAATAGCCAATTAGGATTCTATCAAATATAAGGATCTTTAAATATCTTCAGAAATTGTTTATTTCAAGGGATGTATTGCAAATATCTGAAATATAACTTTCTAACCATGTTCTTCACATAAATGGTTGAGAAAAAGTATTAAGTTTTGTTTACTTCCAGATTCTAAAGGCAGCTAATCTGTTTTTTGTTTGAATTGACATGCTAATATTTCCAAAACCTTAACATAAAATTTCCATAAACTGTCGGGCATTTTTTTATTCTAATTTCCACTCAATTTTGCAAGCATAATTTGATTATTGAAAGCATCTCAAAAAATTAGTATGAAAGGGAGCAAATATAACCAAAAAATCACTAAAAGGTTTTTGTGCTTATGGAAATTTTTGACTTTATTTTCTCAATTCTAATGGTCAATATCACAAGAATTGTTCATATAATGATTGACCGGTCATTTCTGTGTAATGCACCACAGAAAAGAAATGTTTCAGCAATAAGACTAGAAGATCAAAGTTAAAAATACTTCATTTAGTTGTGATGACAATTCTAATAATTGGGCAATTTCAAAGGCATGCAACTTTAGCTATTGCTCTTGCTTTCTTTGTAATTAGTGACTTTTCAAAGTCATAGATTGTCCCTGCAGATCCTTTCAACTGACCACTGTGTCTGCACCATTAGAAGATGAGAGAGAAGCTAGTCTATTGAGAACAGCCTCATGTCATATTGGTTAATCCAGTCTGCTGCTACTATAAACCAGTCAGTAATGTGCAACAAAAAATCCTGAATTTTCTTTTTTGGCATCTTTTATAGTAAATAAGCTGCAAGTAGGGTAGCTTTCTGTGAAAAAGAGAACTATTTTTTAATAATCTCAGAGAAAAAGAATAGTCTAGACATATATATTATTTGTAGCAGATCTGAATCCATTTTGGTAAAGGTCAAGGTACTGATGCTTTTAAATAGTCTTCTTAACCACAATTACAAAAAGGAGTCCTATCTTGTTACTCTAACTTCCACTAAAAGAAGATGAACATTTGTATTGAAAGAGCTATCTATGCAGCTTGGACTTTGATTCCCTCTATTATGTAAATGGTATGAAATTCCTAAATTTATCAATCAGGACAGAATTCCTGGTATCTTCGATGATGAATACAAGATTGGTGTTCTAATGGCAAGTGATTGATGAACAGAGCCCTTATTGTGTCATTTTTATACTTTGTATTTACTAATTCTCTCTGCAATGACTGTTCATCATTTGTGATAACTGAAATATTCTTTTTATAATTGAATTTTATTTCCAAGGGAGTATATAAACTGTTGAGGAAAAACATATTTAGTTTCTTCCATTTTTAGACAAAAACGAGTAGAGAAATATCCTAAGTTAAGCAATACCAGTCAGAAAAAAAGTTATTTTATCACTGCTTGGAATACATGGCCACTCAAAAGGGCACAGTCTGGAATGTTTTCTTGCAATTCTAGCTTGAGCTAGCAGGACAATGTTTGGCAGAGATCAACTGTCTTCATTACAAAATGTCTCTGCACAAATATTGCTTGTTACAAATTAAAAACAGTAATGGAAAAACTTGCAAATATAAAGAAAGAGACAAAGAAAATTCTGTTTGGTTTTGAACAAAGGGCAGGGAAGAAAACATTTATACATGCACAGATATATATATATATATACACACACACACACACATACATAAAATTCCAAATGGATACTTTTGCTCATCAAAACTAATCAAAAAAAAAACTATTTCATTTAACTCAGAAGAAGAGAAAATAGAAAATTATAGCAATTACATACAGAAGAGATAAATATATTGATGCAGCATTACAATCTCATAAATAATAAAAACACTCATATTAATAGCTCATACCAATATACATAAGAAAAAAACTGTATGAGTAACAGTTTTATATAGAAGCATATTTCAATTTGTATTACAAAATGAATGGTAAGATACTAAGTGCCATTACTTTATAAAAATTATGTGATAGTGCTTCAACAAGTTCTTTTTTTGTTCAGTCAATATGTTTGTATGGCTATATAGATAATTAAAATGTTTATTTGGGGTCCTGTGATTTTCTCATGATGGTAGGCAAGATTATATCAAAAATAAAAATTGACCTTATTTTTTTAAATTCCCTATAGTTACTTGATAGATTTAAAAAAAAAAAATTTTGTGATTTTTTTCAGTATTTCTAACAGGCATTTGGAAAAAAATACATTTTTTAAATAGAAGTAGTAGTATATACTACTTATACTGAAATATATATAATTTTTAATATATAAATTTTATATTTTAATATGTAGATATATTTATTATATGAAGGATTAATATAAAATATATATTAATAAATGTATTAACATAGGTAATAATAAATATTATAATATAACCTAAGATATAATTGATCTTAGAACAAATCATTATTCAGATGCATTTCTTTTAACTCAAAGCTCATTTTTCACTATTTATTAATCTGTTCCTCTAAAAGCACAGAATGATCAATTAAGAAGCAAAAAGAACATTGAGTAGTCAAAGATTCTCTCTTCTAGCCCACAATTCCCACATCTCAACCTTCAGACAAAAACATCATTCTCTTCAGTGCTATCTATCTGATTCAAACCACAAGCCACACTTCACACTTCTTTTGCAAATATGTAGAATCTCTTCATCGATATCCATGGCCTTTTTCTGCTGATGGTGAGGCCTCAGCCAGAGTCCGATGAAGACTATAAAAATCTTTCCTTTAATTTCAAAGAGCAACAGAGCAAGATTTCAGTTCCTTTTCTCATTCATCTTTCAAGGATGCTATACACATAGAAACTTCAAGAACTCCTCAAGCCCTTGGAAGATTTTCCACATACAAACACTCTCCTATGGACTCCGCTCTTAATTATCCTTCACCTGGAACCTCTCCCCGCATCTGCACAACCATTCTGCCAGCCTCAAGGATAAACCTACTCGATTCTCACTTCCCAAATTCATAAGCACCTTTAGAGAAAGTCCTTTTATTTATCACACTTTCTGTATTAAGAATTTATTCTCCTTATTCAGATCTGTCAATACAGCTTGTTTCTCCAGCTTCAGCAGTGGATGTACTTATAATGGAAACAGTTAATTTAATAAATGAAAATTTGATGGCAACTTTCCAGTTACAAGTATTACTCAAGTTCATACTCACACAAGCATGAGAATGTAGAATTTCTGGAAGAGGAGCAAAACAAAAGATGGAAATGGGAATCCAAGAACCTTCTAAAGTATTCAAGCTACCTTATTCCAGTATTTCTACTTCAATGAAAAAAATAAAAATAAAAAAGAGAGCTAACATCTGCTAACATGGATTGCCTAGATGTTTTAAAGTAAGGAAAAACTTCCAATCTTTTTCATGCCAGATGGGATCAAAATCACTGAAAAAAAAAAAAAAAAAAAAAGAGTGCACTATCTTATGGCAAATGTTGTCATAGCTCTGCAGAAGATGATAGATTTGAACAGAAAATCACAGATAAATACATTTCTCTGACATCTGTAGACACCAGATATAAGATTATGGATATGACCAGAAAATGTGCTTTACTTTTAAGGGTTTTACCAGCTATAAAATGATTTAGAAAAGATGGAGATTTAGTTTGAGCAAAGTGCTTTATTTGATTGATTAAATTAGTGATAAAGTCTAAGCAAATAGGGCAGTCACATCTCCTCTGGCACAAAGGAGCTAAAAGGGCTGCTCAAGCCACTAGGGGAATTTCCACAACAAACATGGATTTGGGTCCTCCATGTATTTCTTCTTTCCTCTCCTAAACTCTGCTGTAAGGCAGGGAGGGAACCTGTGTGTGTGGAGGGGCAGGACCACCCAGCATCAAGTTCCAGCCTTTTGGTGCTGAGCAGTGCCTCTGGCATATAAAAACTCATGTTTTACAGCCTCAGGTATGAATATTTGCTCTGTGGCATCTCAGATGTTTCTCACACCTAGCAATACTCCAAAACTGGAAGTAACATGACACCTTTTCCCCATACACACTTTCTATGATAAGCTCCTTTGATTTACACTAAAATATATAGCCCCTTGTAGGTGGGGTTTACTCTTACATGTTCTGAGCTTTGATGTCTTAAAATAAATCTTACTTATCTAAAAATTCTACATTAGAAGCTCCCAGGAGGTTAAGACTTTGTTAGCTGTAACCCTGCACTACAAAATAACAATTAATTTTTCTTCAGGGGAAATTATTTTTAGAATTTATTCCAGACATGTTTAGTCTGCCTGAAATATATTTTCAGTGGTTCTGTCTTGAAGAAACATGGTGTAAATATTTATCACAAATTCCTGATTGTAGGGGTTTTGATCTGATTGCAACTGTAGCATTTTAAATCATGTCTCTACATTTTCTCATATTTAGTAAAAAGGAATGATTACCATTTCTTGACACAATTATCTGTTTCAGAGTGAAATAGTTAGATATATGGTTAGAAATCCTAGATCTTTCCAATTAATGTAATTTATTACAATAATAATATATGATATTACTCATTTAAATCAAAAAGGAAATCAACATTGACCATTTCTATTTCTTTGTTAATTAGTTTCATACAGTCATTACCTCCTTAATGAGGGTCAATATGCATCTTTGCAATGATCGGCAACATACAAATTATGTTAATAAATAACCATCAAAAATATATTCCTGTATCAATCACATGCTCACGTGCTGCTCACGTGGAGCAGCATGTGGACCAATCCCATTATATTCAACTCACCCTTCAAGCTCTTTCTCAGGGATATTTTACTTCTAGAGCCCTTATGTTGTCTTTGAAAACATGACATATTCAAGTAGTGTATAGCTAGTCTCTTTGTACGTGTACACACAGATCTGCACACACACACATAAAACCACTCTCCTCTTGGAATGTATTGCTGTAAATATGGAATACAAAGTTCCTTGTGTTATTGTAGGGAATCATAACAAAGCTGAACAGAAATCTTCCTATATAACATTTTTCTCCCATGCCAATTCATTCTTCAGATTTCTTGCCCGCTTTCTGCCAGCTCACCCACCTACCTCTTAGTCGTAGCTTAGAAAGTTCTTAAATGGCAAAATTTAGCTGGAAAATTGAAGCAACTTGAAAAACTGCAAGCCTTCAACTTTCTGGGCTCTGCTCCCAAGCTTTTCATTTCAGGGTCTCTGCAATTTATCTTATGTAAGGTTAGGAGTTCAGTCTTCCTGAGTTCCATAGGGCCTTATACCTTGAAGATTTCAGAGCTTTCCTGACAAGGCTAGGATGTCAGGAAGCTCACAGTTGTTCCATTATGAGGGTGGGTTTTTTGTTTGTTTGTTTGTTTGTTTGTTTGTTACTAACAAATGATAGTCTTTATTGCTCTAAATATAAAATATATATACGCTTCCTATCACCTGTTATGTCAGATACAGAATTGCAATGCCTATCCCTTTTAATTTACCATAGACTACATCCAAAGTTTCTTGAGATTCAGTGACATTGATGGACTTTGGATCTGATCTGTAACCTGTTAGCATTATTATTCTGTATTCAGTAATAATTAAGACACATATGGAATATGTTAGATATATTTCTTCTCAAAGAAAGAATATGCAGAGAGCTAACATGATACCATTGTGGGAAGCATGAAAATTCAATACTATATTAGCTATAAGACTAACATAGTTCTCAGTAGGCCCCTGATTTCTTCTCAGCTTTCCCCATAATCATCCATGGTGATCTGAAGAATGGTGCATTTCATGCTGCCCTCTTCCTCCCACCCCTGCCTTTTGCCTATCTCTTCTATTGGGTGAAGTTCTTTCTCTCACAAATGTATGTGTGGTTTGATTTGTACAGAGGAGTTTTGGGTTCTCTATAAGGAAAAGATGTTAAATGGATGTTAAGAGATGTTAAATTTTGTATAATTCTTTACACCATTATAAATTTGCCATTTTATTCACAAGCAAGAACGCTGTCTGTCACAGCTGTCTCTGCAGCAGTTAAACCTTTGATTATGAACCACAGTAGCACCTAGTACAGCAACTGCACTGTAATATGTGAGCTGTGCCCCATTAAAAAAATGAAAGTTGTTTAAGAATTCTTGAAAGGAACCAGAAAGATAACTTCTGTGGCAGTCTTCTGTGTGAAATCTTTATACGAACTAAAGCCCAGTCAGCTCCTGCAAACACTACCCCACAAGCATTTCCCAGGCCTGACCTCTGTGGAGCCAAGGTAATTATCTCATGTTCATTCCGTTCTTGCACTCGCTATGACTGCCAACAAGGGGGTCAGTTACTGCGAGATGTTATGGTGGTTTCTGCCATGCAGACACTTGTCTACGAGAAACAAGCAGTACACTATTGACATGGAGGGAAATGCCAAATTGCCTCAAATTGCCTTTTATAGCCACACCCTTGTGTAAGCACAGTTTAATATTCAGAGTTCCTTAGATACTGTGGTGCTTGCTGCATGAAACATGTTCTGTACTTAATTCCTTCGTGCTTAATAATGGTTTATTATGGATTAAAGAGACCTCTTTCTTAACACATTAAAACATTAAACATTAAAAATCAGTAGAAGTAGTAGGTACTGATACTACTGCAAAAAAAAAAAAGATAATTTAATGTAATGTAAAAGTAATATTTTTCACAAGCTTATATAATTGTTGTTTAGAGAGTAGCTACTAATTAGTATTCCACTCCTGCTCTTCACCCAAGGTTTTGGGAGTGTCATCAACCTACTATATAATTTGCTTCTTTGTTCATTCAGCTCAATCATTCAGTTTACTGTCTTGTGGAATTTAATCTTCAAGTATAAAATTTTCCCAAGAAATGTAATTAAAAACAAAATCTGACAAGACTCTTGAAAATTTATAAATGAGACAGTAATAAACAGAAGACATGTCTTATCCCTATTGTTTACTAATCATTTCTTTAGAGAAATCCACTGTTCTTCCTATACTTACAAACAGGGTAGGAACAAATGAGATAAAGGTTTACAGCAAAACAGTGGAAGGAACTGAGTCTTCCAAAGAATCCATGAATTTATATGATGAGCAGTGTAACTGAGTGGATTCATTTGTAATGAGTTTAAGTCTGCCTTTCTGATTCCACTGGAAACTTATACTTACTTAACACTTAAATACTTAATATTTAAATTTTAAGAACTTTTTTGAATATTTTTTAAAGAACTTATTTGTTAAACAACTCACCCTCATATTTTATTGTTGTGTAGGCATAGAGGAGAAGGCTATGAACTCTCTCAAACTGCATTTATCTGTTTCCAGACTGAATTCCAATGCAAGAATGAGCATTATCTAGCCTGTGTATACAGAGTGACTATTTATTACATGAGTTATTTCAAAATCTATTTCAAAATCTAATTGACAAGCATAAACTCATAATTTATCCAAGCACTGTTCCAAACCTATTCCTGAGTTCAGAGGTATTTGTTGCTCAGATGAAGTACATCTAAGCCACACTTGGGCATTAATGTAGTCAGACAACTCCAGATGCTGGGGAGGGGGAGATAAAAGCTAATAATGTGGGTCAAAACTATAATACTAGTCTTGAGAACCTTGACCCTTCTTTTTACCTTGAAGTATATGAAAGGCTTTTCTTTTTTTAAAATATAAATTCATTAAGGTATTTGAAAGTTCCTTTGCCATTATCACCTCACAGTAACATCTGATACAGCATGAACACATAGCTGTTCTACTTTTTCTTTGGTCCTTCAGTGCCCCTTAGATCATCATGGAATTTGTCCTGTGGTCCCCAGTTTTTAATTGCTGGCACTTGCATAAGTAGAATCTGTAATAACAATGTTAAATATAGTACTGTATAAAATCTTGCTTGGTCACACACCACAAGGAATAAAACATTCAAATTTGGCTTAATGATTTCAAGGAACTGTTTTCAAATCCACTGAGAGCAAATAATATCTTTCAATTAAATTCAGTAAGATGCGGATTAGGTCATGGTTGCTTAAGAACACTCATAGCACTTTTGTGTGGTCTTTATGTTGTTCACACAGACAGAAAAACTCTCAGCAATCTTTAGCTTTGTTTATTCCTAGCTAGATATGATACACACTAATAAACACACTAATAAATAGCTTCATCCCTTCTCATGTAAGATTAATCTGAAAACTGCTCTGCTCTGTGTTGGACGAGATGTAAAACTGAATCATTATTTGTATGCGTTGATAAATTTGCATCCAATCTTCTTTTAAAACAGTGTGAATTAAAACGTATGTCCTGAAAGACCACAAAATTTTATCCAGAAAGTCACATGTCCTTCAGGTTACAGCATTCTCATCATACATAAGCTTGTCCCTAAGAGTAGGCATTCATTTTTATAGCGGTCTGTCTGTAATGTCAGATTGCTGATGTGGTGCTGCCTGCCAATATCCCTACTTGCAGACACAGAGTCAGCACATAGGATCAGGAGTCAATGAAATCTATAGCTATGTGTAAAACAGGGTATGAGGAAAAAAAAAAAGATTGTTGTGTGCTGTTTTGTAATTCTTTTTTGTTAAATCTGATGTGATTTCTGAATTATTTAGGGCATTCTTTACCTTTTCTTCTGTTAGATATTAAATTCACAAAATATTAAATGTTTGTGCTACTGTGATCAGTCATACTAATACTCATTCTCTTTGCATAGAGAGATTTTCTTTCCTTTTTTTTTTAGAGGTTTAATTTACTTACATCTGGAAAACAGCTTTTTATTCTTTTCTATGTTCATTTTTGTTTGCTGATGTCTGCAGCCACATGTACTTATGAATTTTGGGACCCTTGTCTTCCATATATGGCACAGGTCATTGTGCTTGACTCAGTTAAGTAAGGAATGTGTTTAATTTCACAAAAAGGGCATTAAACATGTTAATAATATCATATATGGTTAATTCTTACAGAAATAAAGATTCTACAGGGTTAATGTAACAGCTATTTTAAAATATTTTAATCTGAAATGTTAATAGAAGTTAATAAGCATTTCATAAGGTACAATGTGCCTAATTTCTTGTACATGATCACAGGAACATTGAAAATTCTGGCATAAATATTTCTAAAATTTATTAGATATTATACTAAAATAAATGCAAATTTATAACAAAAATAACATATTCCATTATAGGAATGTGAATCATATTGATAATAGGAAAAAAAAATCCACAACAAGATTTTCAGGAAGTCAACACAGAAGAAAAGTAATATCTTAAGATGCCATCTTTAAAAAAAAAATCAATCTTTTTTTGACTGAAAATCTCTTTTCACTAGTCACTAACTTATATCAGCATAGAATTCTTCACTGGTAGCATCCTTGAATACTTTACTCATAGTTATAAAAAAAGCCAGTAAGTCAGTATAGTCCTTTACTGATCTAGTGAGTCACCTAGTATTTACCTTTTTGGTCATAATTTGAATTACACAGTTTAAATGTAAACAGAGGCCTAAATTATCCAAAGTTTTCTTTATTTTGTTGGATTTCACACTGATGTTTGAATTATGTTGTTGCAGGGCAGTGTTTTTCCATTTGTTAATCAGAACAGTCTTCTAAAATCATTATCATCTGTAATTAATTTCACTTGTGACATCTTGTAAATGTCATGGTGCACTTTTAATGAATCTGCATGTTTCATTCCTTTTTAACTAATATCAACATGAGTTTTGTGGTCAGTTGGATAGCAATCTCAATACAAACAGCATTTCAGGAAATCACAGTCACCTTCAAATGCTAAGATTTCCTGGTCTATATCTATGAATTCTGTCTCAAAGCATGAAGATGAACATCATAATAAGCCACACAAGCCACAAGCAAGGTAAGTGGCATTTCCATTCCAGATCAGAGTAACTGCAAATACGAAAAAAGAGATGGTCTGAAATTCAAGTTTGATTTGTCACAAGAAAAGGTGGAAGATTAACACATAGACCAGGGAGACATAGGCCAGCTGAATGGTCTTAAATGTTCTCTAATGCAAAAACAAAACAAAACAAAACAAAAACTTATTTTTATAATTATTTTTCAAATAATTTCTTAAGCCAGTTTGGACCAATAAATACACTGAGACAAATCAGAAATCACTCCTACCAATTCACCAGTGCCAGCAAATGGACCCAATAGAAATTTATGGGGGCTAAGGTTTGTAGTGTGTTCTTTTGTATTGTATTGCAGAGTAGTATATCATATTTAGTTTTGCATACTAAGAACAACTTTGAAGGCTGTGGGAACATTCTTTAAAGCTTTCCATGGCCTTCTGTGGGATTCCAAGCATACATATTAAGAATAGATCTCTCAGTAAATGACCAGCTGTCACATTAAGCATGTTGACTTTCCCTCATGTGCATTACTCCCCTTGTCTGTAATTAATCAGCAATTTAAGGGCCAAATCCATGGATTATTATTATCATTTTTTACTTAAGATCTGATCCTGCGAGCATTGAAATCCATGGCAAAACTCTCACTGATTCTTAGGCAATGAAAAATTGAGACTTGGAGGATTTACACTAGCACTGTATTAGCAGAAGGGGCTTAGATTCATTTCAGTAATTAGTTCTGCTTAGACAGAAGATTTATAATTCCTGAAATCAACTTTTTGAAAAGACGAAGTAACTTCATATTATTAAGTCAAAACAAATATCACCACAGAATGACCAAAAATATCCCATAACCCAGAAAAATATTCAGACAGTCATTGTACAAAGCTACAATTATGTAAAGTTCTGGGAACCAGTGATATACGGAGTGTCTAAATAAGTACCAGAGTATGGAAAAATTACTTATGTTTAAGTTGTGTTTTAAATACACAAGTAACTGCTTATAAACATGTCATATTTCACATTCGAGCCTGCTCATTGGTTCTAGCCAGGCATATGGGCAGCCAGCTTGGAAATAAATGTTATCTATGTATAATTTCAGATGTGTGTTCTAGTAAAAACTGCTTGCATTGTCTGAATATACAGTGTCTGAATGCACACTGTAACATGTGTTGAAGGTGTTACGTCCAGCAGTAGCTTCACTGTGAGTGTGTTCCAGCTGATCGTGTGCACTTGTTGGGCTGCTACTGAATAGAGCTGCTGGTATAAGTTCTCAGAGATCATGGCCAGTTACAAATGTCAATAAACTATTCTTTACTTATTTAAATTTAAGATTTTTCCTTCTTTGTCCTGGACATTTTGGAACATTTTTCAGAGGTACCCACCTGCCTTATGTGTACAGGGAGAAAAGGCTTGGCATCCACACACAGCCAGTAGCCTGAACAACTCACTGCTGTCTTAAAGATGAAGGTGCTTTGCCTGTGGGCTGCAAATGCTGAGCACAGCCAAAAATGATGCACAGAACTGTGACTTGGAAGGCTCATAGTCCAGTACACTACCTCCCCAGCACTTAACAAAATGTGCTAGCATGTCAGCACTGGGAACTATGCCCTTCCCACACTTACAGCAAGGATTCTTCCAAAGATTATCTCAGGATCAGACTGTTCAAGGTCTTCTTTCTTTTTTTTTTTTTCCTTTTTCTGAAGAAGTCCCTCAGAGTACACATTCTTCTTGCAACCTGTTACTTAAAGCAAGAGTGCTTAGCTGTCAGTGACTTACTATGGTGCACACAGTGAACCTTCAACAGAGCCAAAATAAATAGGATCTGTAGTCCTTGCTCACAGCTCTATTCTCCGCAAACTGTGAAATGACAACTGTGTGTTAAATGTGTTATACCTGATAATGCAAGCTTTCAAACAGCTTCCTAACTAATTTTGACTGTCTACAATTTTGAATGTCTACAAAAATTAAACTTTGAGAAAAATAAATTTTTTGAAGTTCAGAGTAATGCCTAATTATATTCCAAGAAAGTAGTAAACTCTTCTATCACTGATGAATGGTTGGCAACATCGTTTATTTTAATGGATACAGATTACTTTGAACTAAGTCTTCGCCATCTGTTCTGCTCCATAATTAGGAATGTAAAAAGAACATATTTCACAATTACATCACTAAAGTGTATAATGTAAGTGACTTAAATGTATATGTATGTTCTTGAAACAATGTAATATGCATCTGTGATGCTCTTCTTATGTTTCAGAAATAAATCAGGATGGATGGAATCTACTTAGTCATTATACAGTAATTTGCCTGACACTGTCAACTTTGTTCACAAAAATCAGGAACTTATAATAGAAAGATTTTATTATATAAGCACTTTAAGCAAAGTAAAGGTGCATGTGTGGGAAAAAAAAATGAGAGTATATCCGATAGAATCATTTTATTTTCAATGCCTTTAAAAAATAAACTTATCAAAATATATCCGCAATTCTGTAACCATATGTTTCCTGCTGTTTAATGGACAGCACTGGGATTTTACTCTAATCTCATGGGATTTATCTAAACAGAGAAACTGAACTAATGACTAATGTAACATCAGTAGTATGTTATATGTAAGTATACATAATATGTATACATAATGCAAGTATATGTAACAATACGTAACATATACGTAAGTATACACAAGTAACAAATCTTGGAAAAATAAAGTGTTTGTCTCATTAATACACTTATTTTTTCTTATAATATTTACACAGACTCTTACTTTTCTGCCCTGAAAAACAACTTGAAAAAAAAGATCATTTTCAGTTTTGTTATACCGTCAAAGCAGTTTCTTTTTGTCAATATCAGAGGATATTGAACATGAAACTTCTGCATTACAAAAAAAAAAAAAAAAAAAAGACATCAGTTGAATCAAATCAGGGAAGTCCTTAGAAATTATAGTAAATTGTTAATTTGGTATGAGTTTTCAGTGATAAGATATAAATAAATAAATAAATAAATAAATAAATATAAATTAGGTGGAAACCCTACAGAGATACATGTAGCAGTTTACTATTTGCACAGTTGACACTTTACATGATGATACGTTATGTTGATGCTTCATTTTGGACTTGGACAGAAACATGTGATGATACCTTGCAGACTGCAAAGAATGTAGAAAAACCTATTGAGTTTTAAATGACATATTTGGATCGCTGAAAGATATCTAGTCAAAGACAACACGAGTATTTCTGAAACGTATTTACCCAGCTGCCAGTTTGCCATTTCAGAAGGGTAAATTAGCACTAGCAAGAGCTCCACGATGCTGTAACTCTGCAGGTTGTGATACCTGAGCTTCCTTAGTCAGGCTTAATTAGTCATAACTAAGGAACATATTTACACATAAGTAACATATTTACACTCCACTGCAATTAGAAGTGACTGCCACATGCTCTGAGAGCCTGTTTCTGATAAAATGTCATATTGTGTTGAAGTGTGATACATGGAGAAAAGCCATAGAACTCCAACATTAGCTGCATAAACTTAAGTAAATTATCAGAAGAGAACACCAAAATATAACTATTTTTAGTTATCTGTTTTATTTTTCTATTTTAATTTAAATAGGAAAGACTTTGCTATAAATCCCATGTCTACTCTCTTTGAAGGAGCAGCCCTCAGTGCTTGAGCACTTCCCGCAATCCTTTATGCATAAAAATTGCAATTCTTTCTGGTCCTTTTGTAGAAGGAAGAAAGTTAATTGCAGGTTCTTCATGTATTCTGTATCTAAGCACAATATAAAGGAACATGTCCTGTTGCATAAACCTGAGCATCCTTTGAGTGATGGTGCACAATTAGTGCAATTCAAAACACTGTGTTGCTATTATTCTCCCTACACCCATATCTGATACTGGCTTTTCCCAAGAATTCTCCTCAAGGTGACTTTTGACTCTACTTTGTTCCCACTGGAAAAATAAATAACATTAATTCAACATTAATTCAATCTTCCTCATTGGCAATATTAACATGAGAGATTTCCTCAAGAAATAAATGGAGATGTATATGCCTTATATACAAAATTAAAAAGTCTTTATTTTTTATTTTTTATTTTTTATTTTTTTTTAATTTATGTCCTGGGAATATGACAGAGTGAAGGAGCTTGGGGGAGATGCCAGAATGGAAATTAAAATCGTCTACTAATTTCTTTTTCCATATAAACAAAATTGCTTCCTCTCAAAACAAGAATCAAGGCAGAGGCAATCAGCAAGCATATATGTATGAAGCCTAATGTTCCTACAGATGTTCCAGAAGATATTCCTAAAGCTACCTCAGAAAAATCAAGTGACTAGGGACACATATAAGCTAAGAAAAAATATGAATTTAAAATAAGGAATGAGGGAAAGAAAAGAGAGAAGGAAGAGTAAAACTTGTAAAGTTATTTAGAAATACTATCCCACAGAAAATTTGAATATGAAATAGCTGGACAATCAATGCCATCAGATATCAGAAGTTGTATCTAAGCTAATGGATGGAGGGAAGTCCTTGACCATTCATGCTTTTGCAATTTGAATCACAATTACCAGAGCCAGACTCTGCAATAAATCAGCCTCCTCAGTCCCATGGCTTGGCTTCCATGAGAAAGAAACCTAGCTAGGTGAGCCAGTAAGGAGATATGGTGTTCTCCAGTGTTCTAGTTCTGGATATGCAGAGGGTCAGATATCCAGAGCAAGCTGAAGCATATTCTCTATATGCTTCATGTCCAGGCACATCCAAAAAATGTACTGGAGCCTCCAGGAAGGAAGGAGGGCTGCATCTATCACTCGGTGGTGCACAGTTCAGAGATTCATGACTAGAGAGGACGAGGTAATTTTGGAGTGATAACAGACTAGCCATAGGGATAGGGTACTCTGCTACAGCAGTAAACTCTCAGAGAGAAAAGAAAGGGTCAACTGATATAACAGCATTTATCTCTGTGATAGTCATGGAAAGAATTTCTAAACAACTACTCACACTACTACTAGTACTGCTAATACTACTTGCTAGTGGCATTTTGCTCTGAGTCTTCATGAAGTCAAGCTGAAAGCTGAATACCTTTCTTCTGCCCAGAAACCCTAAATGAGGAAATGCCATCACATGAACCAATGATGTATTTTCCTGGTCCTACTAAACTCATACTTCCATAAGTATTTCCATAGAGGCATATTATGTTCATGAAGTTTCTACCTAACTCAGACAGAATGCAGCAAGCATACCACCCAAGAATTATTGTATGGCCAGGGATTACTACCAAGGTAATTACATGAAAATTTCATAGTGAGGAAAAACAGTAACATAACTCATACCTTCAAGTTTTGCACACTATATTAGTTATATATCGGAAAGCACGTCATTCATATTGTAGCAGAGGATAATTGGATAATTACAAGAGGTATTCTATCTTATTATCTTAACTTGTATTCCCTTAGTGTCACAAAGAATACTCCATGGGAGCATTATCTCTGCTCTGGGAATAGCAGGAAGTGAGATTATATCACACACTGTGAAGAGGATACAACTTCCCTCGCTTCTGCCCCTGGACTAATCAAGATAAATATAACTGATTAAATATAAGTGTTTGCTTATATAAGAATATAAGTGAAATAAATATATGAGGCTGTTTTGAAAAGAGATGGATGATCTAAGATAGCCAAATCAACTCAAAAATGAAGCAATAAGTATCTGAGAAGAAACATTTCATTCTCCTCTGAAGTAGAGGAGAAAAAAAAAAGATCTACAATCCAGGATTACTACTCAGGAATTCCCTTTAAAATCTATTCCCTTTAAAATCTTAAGTTCAGGAAGGGAGAATGCAGGGAGGAAGGGGACAGGCTGTTCTCACTGGTGGCCAGCGATAGGACGAGGGGTAATGGCCACAAACTGAAGCATAAGAAGTTCCGTCTCCAGGTGAGGAGCAACTTCTTTACTGTTAGGGTAACAGAGCAGTGGAACAGGCTGCCCAGGGAGGTTGTGGAGTCTCCTACTCTGGAGGTCTTCAAAACCCGCCTGGATGCCACCCTGTGCCACATGCTCTAGGTGTGCCTGCTTGAACAGGAAGGTTGGACTAGATGATCTGTAGAGGTCCCTTCCAACCTTAAATATTCTGAAAATTTCTGAAAATTCTATCTTGTTTCTGAAAAAAAAAAAAAAAAAAAAATCTGCTGTTGTTCTAAGTGGCCATATTGGGTATATTGATAATTTCTGACTTCAACAAAGACTGTCAGTGTACCCGAGAGAATTATCACGAAGTTCAGGGGCATATGGATAGTTTGACTAAAATGGGTTTTGGAGGCCGAATAATTTCCACAAGTGGCAGATTACTACCCTGAGGGCCTCAGATGAATCTTTGAGTAGGTCATTTTCATTCTTTTTAAGCACTCCCCAAGTCGTGTGCTCTTGATATTTTATAACAGACTGTGTTGATACTAATGTCTGCAATGGCTTACCCTTCCATTTTCCTCAGTTGCTGATAGGTAAGTTACAATGCATACTAACATTGCTCAGAAGCATCTATTAACAAGCTACTGCCCTGCAAAGCTGAAAGAATGGTCTGAAAGAATGGTCTTTGAAAACAAACATGATAAACGGATGATCTGAGATGTCATGGAGAGGATAGTAACTTGGAGACCAGGAAATCCGCCTTTCCTTTTTAGTCTCAACAATGGCTTTATAACGGTTAATCGGAGGAAATTCACTTAGTCCTTAGCTTTACCTTCTACTTCTATCTTTAGATGAGGGAATTATATATATTCATCTCTCTTGGCAAAAGGTACAGCTGAAAAATGTCAAGTCTCCTTTAGTTGTGCTGCGTATTAAGATTCATTCTTCTAGTAGAAATAAAGACCCTTGAGCTGGTCCCAAAGGGTAAAGACACTTTAAAAATACTTAGATATTTTCAAGGCTATTGAGTGTGTGATTTCTCATGCAGTCTCTGAGGATTATGTTTCTCCTTGCTGTGAAGTCTAAAATCTGAGTTCCTAGCAGTATAGGACCCAGGATGAACTTTTCCTTTGAGAGCTTGTACAAGTATTTGCAGTAACAGTCAACAGCTTCCCAGTGCTAGTTATGGGATCCACCAAAGTTCCAAACTGTTATTCTCCCCTTTATGAAAGTTTCAACAGCCTCACTAACAGTATCTTTGGCATAGGAAACGGTTTGTCTTACTCATGACATCTGTATGGAAAGGATAGATTTAATGGCAGTAAGTTAAAGGGTCCTTACCCCAACCTCTTTCTGCCATCACTCAGTGCAGAGCATATTATAAGTCCCATGAGGGAGAAAGGTATGTGGGCAATGAAGGGAGAGAGGCTGCACAGCTACAAATGGCCCTGGATACCAGTGTTTCACAGAGTACAAGCCAGATTGTCAGATTTTAAATAACACTTAAAACATCCAAATTCTGCTCCTGTTTTTCTAGAACTTTTGAGTTTTTAGGCCTTTTGAAAAATCAAGCTTGGCTGTGAGGACAGTTATCTATTCTAATCCTTCATGAAGTCAGATGAGAGCATCTTTTGTCAGTCTTCTTGACTCCATTAAATATGAGTATCAGAGGTTCTCTTATTTGCATCACTCCAACACATTTTTAGCACTTTTTGAGAGCTAAAGAGTCAGTTCCAGCTACAAGATTTATAAACTGAGAAAGACCTACTGATTGGTATTGGTGTCTTCTGCTTACATAGTGATCACAGTAAGTGGTTGTTGAAATTGTTAGTATGTGCTACTCACAAAGGATTTAATATCAACTACAATTTATCTCTTTACTTTTGAGGTTGAAAAGTTACTCTGCTTTGATTTGATTTGAAGCTCTATATGCCATTTTTTCTGCTTCTTGCTGAGACATTTTCTACAGAACATTGTCAAAGGGTATATTTTTTAAGCAAAATAAATATGCAGCAATTTATCAAGTCATAGAAATATTATTGCTAAGATCTTATTGTAAATCACATGAACTTCATGTACTTTCCAGCAGGGCACCCTGACAAAGTTCCAGGGTTGTTGCTGAAAAATAACATTCTAATTTAAGCTCTGTTCAGGCTCTGAATTTACCAGAAGTGCTTTTGTTTGCTTTAAGCCATCTTGTTGTATTATATGAAAAAGGTTGATTAAATGGCAAAAATTTAACTTCAGGGCTAACAAGAAAATTCTCCCCAACTTGTTCAGAATTATGGTCATGATGAGCCTGTAGAAGGGCTCTCAAAGTTGATGGAAATAACACCAAGCTCTTGATCATTCTGTTTCCAGGCAATGTTTTATCTTGGAGAATGAACATACCCTTCCAGTATACAGCTGTGAAAACTTTTATTGCTCTCTAGACTAATCAGTACAGACCTTTAAATCCTCTATTCAATTTCTCTTTAAAGACTCAGTCCAGTGATACTCCCATTTTTTTTTAGCCGCACAAACAATATTAAAACTCACACAGGAAAAACAGGTGTAAGGCATAAACTCCAGAGAAGCATTCTGTGGTACGTTTCAAACAGTGCTGTAGTTCGTGTCTTCTCCTTTGAGTTCCATCTCTAATACCACCTCCTCACCTATTCCGTTGTGTCTGAAACTGATTTGTTCAGGGTAGAGAACAGATTAACTGAAGGAGAAACTGTGATAGAGGAAAAATAATGATAAACAATAACAAAGTAACAAGTGAGGCTACAGTTACACCTTCTATAGTCCTAACTGAATTTAGCAGATCAGTCAAGAGCTAAAAGAAATTGCTTCCACATTTCTTTAATGAATTTCACAAGTAAAGTCTGGAAATACAGACAGCTCAGTCCCTGGTGAAGGTTGTAGCAGCCATAAATCCACTAGAATATAAGTTCCATCCCTACATGACTTCCTTCTTGACTGATACACAAGAGAGTAGAGCATCATTCAAAAATTAGTAGCAGTAGTTTTTGAGCAGCTGAAGAGAAGTTTGGTGAAACCTTGCAGTAGTACAAATTCCCACCCCTCATGAGCTTAATTCCTACAGATGCTACCATGGAATACACCATGTGGGTCAGGAAAAAAAAAAAAAAGGCAATTTTCATCTTATATTTAAGAAATATGCACTGAAGATGACAAAGTTTTGAATAAGGTTGGTATCATAGAACACCACGGGATATATTTCATGAACAACTCCATACTTCCATCTCAGCTGTTACCAAAGTCATTCTTGAGAAAGTTACCGGGTCAAGTCATGTCTGCATGGTTGTGCAATTAATTTCATATTTCTGGCTATTTTTACCTATTGGCAAAGTCACTGATTTGTAGAGATATATGTGGATTGTGGTGGGAGTGTGTTGTAGTCCACCTGCTGTGTGTGCTGTAGTCCACCAGCTGAGAAGTGGATGATGTCTTTTGTAAACAACCTGAGGGCATTTGTATCAAAGCCATGTGCTCAAGGATGTTAACCTCGCTGAAGCTTGCTGCAATGGCTGTAGAGTGGAACAGAAGCAGGGTAGGAGATTTTTGGAGGTTCTCAGGGATAATTTCTTAATCAGATAAACAGGATGGGCCAAATAGGGCCGATGTACCCTTGATAATCTAGTCTAACATTGAGTTGGCCTTGCTTTGAGCAGGAGGTTGGACTAACTCCTGAGTCTATAGTCTGGTTGGATAATTCCAACCTGAATAATTTATACCTCACCTCTAACTTAACAACAGTAATGAAACTGTTGATTCTGTTGTTTAGTTGTTAATGGATGAAATAAAAGTTTTTTTATAATTACTTTGCCTTTAATGAACTATAAAAATTTAAGATGTATGTTTTCTCAGATATTTAGACACATATTGAAAATCCATCCTTGAGAGCACTTTTACCTGTAAATATCAAACATTCATAGATTGGTAAATTTACCACAGATTAATAGACTAATAAAATAATTAAAGAAGTCGAAATCTTTTCTGGTTTTCCTCCAAAGCTTTAAACAGATCATTTATAGCACATCTTGCTTTAGCAATTTTAGACATCACTTTCCAAACTTTCTGTCCCACGTCTTTCTTGAGAAAAAGTTTACCTTTCTGTGGGAAATTGAAGAAAGAGGTCTTTTGAATGTGCAAAAGCCAACAAAGAAGTGACTAAAAGCCACTTAATAAAAGCCATCTCCAAGAAACAATCAAATTTCTTACCTTAAATCTCCAGTAACCAACTGACCAATGATTTGACCAATGATGCAGGATAGTAGCATCTTTGAACAGACGTTCTCTTCTGTTGATTTCTTTCAGCAGGTCAATAATCTTTGGCAGAGAGACAAATCTCTAGAAAACAATTTAAACCATTACAGCAAGATTCAAGGGAGGACCTCTAGTCGGTATGAGAATGGTATCAGTATAGAGAAGATGACTAGTACATAACTGAGAGTCTGATTAAAGCAGTAAACCAGCCATGGTAGCTATGAATATTATTTTTAAAATAATGCTTCAATATGCTGAGGGATACAACTTCACTAGCCACTATTTATCAATATATAGCATGGGAAAGAAAACTCAATTTTGCTACAGAGTGATTTGCTGGAATTTTGCTAACTCTAGTGACAGTCTCTGACACAAGGATTCTAGTGGTCCTACTAAATGTAGCTATTGTGTTTTGTCTTCAAAGTACTTAACATGAGTGATACAAAAGCAGGGAAACAGATATAGGATCTCTGTCAAGGATCACCGTTCACTATGTTGATTTATTCCAAAACCTGAATATGCTTTGGATCAAACCATTTATTAACCACAGGGTGAATTAAGGACAGGCTGCATTATCAAAATGTCCTTGCACCTGTAGGTTTAAGTTAGACTCTAATCTTAACTGATAATGTTTTGTGATAGGTTTGGGATAGGATATTTGTGATAGGTTGAGAGTATGTCTGTATGAAAGAGAGAGTGAGCAAGATGTTTTAAACAACTGCATGAATTTCTTTGCATAGTTAGAGGGTAAGGAATCTTGCATTAGTTCAGATATTCTATCATTACTCTGAACTATAGCTTATTTTCCAATTAGATTTCAAATTATTTTTGCAAAGCTAGTTCGAATTCATATACAGCTCCAAAACAATGCCTTAGCAATGATATACCTTGAGTATTCAAAAAGTAATTTTAAATACCAGAACATAAATAGGAATATCTTACAAACTAGAGGGAAGAGTAGCAGAGGATATTTGTGCTTTATGTATACTATCATTTACGTAACCAGTATTACTCCTACAGCTGAACCGGTGCCAAAAATAGGTAACAAATAAATCGCACTATAGATAAGACCTTAATATTACAATTTTTCTGCATCAAACCATAGAACATTATTTCACTCACAGAATTCTAAGATTATTAACACTTCCAATAGTTTCATGCTTTTTATCATGAAGTAAAGTTATATATTGATATATATTAACTGAGAGTTCTGTGTTCGATGGCCTTCAAAATCTCTTATCAAAAGACTAGTCTTAAGTCACCAATACAGAATTTTGTTATCACACATTATATAATATATTTCTTGAAATGATCATGCTCATTTTAAATGAGTCATTTTTTGCTCTCCCAGAAGACTGCCCCAGAGCATCATTTCCCCGTTCAATTGATTTATGAGCAACCTAAATTGATTTATGACCAATTTATGCCTATTATTGTCTTTAAACAGTCTTTTCCCTTCTTCATCTACTGATAATCAATCCATTGATACTCATAAGAGCTGTTCTAGCCTCTCTCAGACTTTCTTCAGATTGCCCATGTTCAACACATTCTTGCAGTCTTTCTTCTCCTCAATATATCCCAGTAAGTTTTTGCTTTAACCTGTTTGAATTCTAATTCTTCCTTCATGAGTATGTATAAGATGGCTATATGAAAGAGCTCAAAATTTCTTTAAAGCAGTCGAACATTTGCAATTATTATCAAACCAGTGAAAGACAAAAAAAAAAAAAAAAAAAATCACCTGTAGGAAAACTACTTTCTTTTTCTTAGGTACATATTAAAATAATTTCCGTGGTACAGTTTGATAACTTGTCTTGATAAAGAAGAATCAGCATGAAGCAGTGGCAGTATCTTTAGTAGATTTTACCTTCCTGCAAAATTTTTCCTTGCAGGATGATGTTTCATAGACATGTAAGACTCAGCAATATTTAATATTAATCTAGCAGCCCAAGTGCCTTTTTAGGCAAAAATAATGACAATGACTTAATGCAAAAGACTGTTCTCTTTCAAATACATTGGTGAAGTGCATAACCTTCTTTTTTCCAGTTAGTTTTGGCAGAGTTTCTTTTACCTAGCTCTACTTGTATAAAGGTTAAGATTTTGGTCTAAGGTAGTTAGTTATCTAGACCATTCCTGCCGTCAGTATGTAGATAAGCATCTTAACAAGGCAATTCAGTAGGTGTACAAAATATGTGCCCTAGGCTTTCCCCAAACTTAATGGAAAAAAAAGACAGATACTTCTAGAAGTCGACTTCTTCTATCCCTTTACCACAGATTAGATGAATTTCATTTTCTTTCTGCAACAGTCTTTCATGATGTATAAAAAACTGGACCAGCTCATGATCTGAACAGCAATGTAAATTAGCAGTTGTTTGAAAATAGTAACCAGAGAAGCATGAGTTTAACTCTAACACAATTCAGATGATAATTTGGCCCCCGGTGTTGAGTAACTCCCATACTTTCAAAATGAAACAGTTTGCAAACCACCGAAACTGCAAGCCAAAACCTGCTAGGTTGGCTTGTCATCAGAGAAGCTGTTGTGGGAAAGCGCTTAGGGAATATAAATCTGCCAATCTATCCTTTAACTTGTAGTAAATCATATCTCTGCCGGTGGCCCTAATATTAAGTTTTGTTGCAGTAATGCAAATGAAAAGGATATTCTTGCATAAAGTACTGAATTCAACTGAAGAGGCTCATTTTTTTTTTTCTCAGGCTATATTTTCAAAGGTATTGGTTTCTATTACAAATCTCCAGGTCTTGTAAAAGTCATTTTCTCCATTGAGAAATCCTTTCATTGCAGAATAGTAAACAGTGCAGAAATTCTACACAGCATAGTTTGCATATTTCATTTAT
This sequence comes from Nothoprocta perdicaria, assembly GCF_003342845.1. NCBI lineage: Eukaryota > Metazoa > Chordata > Aves > Tinamiformes > Tinamidae > Nothoprocta > Nothoprocta perdicaria. Next base: position 1,770,215 of record NW_020454305.1, read on the forward strand.
TACAATTGCACCAAGGGCTTTTAGACAATTCTCCTGTATCTTGGCAGTATACAGACTATGCTCTGTTGCTTTGAGTTTTGCAACACTCCACATTCATTTGGCATGTACCTTACAGCCAGCCTAAAATGTAAGAAGCTTTCATCAAAGTTGGCTTCAATTTCTGCTTTAAGTTCTATTTTAAAGAAAAGCTTTACTTCCTTTTTAAAATTTATATGTATATTTGTGCCTTAGGGGATTCTTCGTAAGAGCTGATGCTAATGATTTATCTGAGTAATTAGAAAATATGTCTTCATTTTTGGCAAATTACTAAATCCGTCTCTCCTTCTCCTCTTCCATTAAAAGATGAACTGTTTAGAAATGAAACATTAGAGTATGTACCAAAACAATTAAGCTGCATGTAGTGATCTCAGTTAGTACACTTTATAAAAATAGCTTTTACTTTTCTTTGGGTGGCCAGCTTGAATTCATTAACATATTTGCTGAAGATAAAATACAGCACATAGCAATGATTCACCAAAATGCTACCTTGTAAAGAAACAAAATAAAAAAATCTGTTCCATTTATAAGATGAAGATATTCAAACCACAGTTCACTAAACAAAGTTCGCAAATTACAGACTATTTCCTTGCAGGTTCATCTTCAAGGTCATCCCAGTGCTATGTTTCTCTCCTTACAGCTCCAAATGCAAAGTGGTAGTAGTATAAACAATAAATTAACCTTTTTTAAACATGAAACTGTTACATGGTATAATAGAGATTTAAGTATGAAGAAAGAAATATAAAACCATCTTCTTGAGAATCAGTCTGAGGATTTCCACTCACACAGAATGATGAAAAAAGCAGTAGGTTTTTTTCTTATCTGAAACTTGTTTAAATACCATCAAGTCTGAGGACCTGCCTTACTGGTGCAAGGTCCTGACTTAATGATGTCATCAGGGTCCTGGTTCTGATCTGCACTTTTGAACACCAGGTGAGAGACTGGAAAATGGAGCAGAGAGGACAGATGTTACAAGTATCCTATTTAAAATAATATACTATAGGACTGTATAAAAGATTATTTAGATTAAAGGAACAGTAAGAAGAAGAAGCCTCACTAATTTAAAACTTGAGACAGATAGACCTGTGGAAAGAATAAGCCTCTGACATTGTCCCAGAAGGTCCTATCACACATTCTGTTTTAATATTGATAAGAAAATATGGCTAATATGCAAATACTGAGAAAAAGTAGAGGTGATACAGATACAAAACTATTCATATTCAAAAATATGTAGAGAATTAGATGGAATTCTGGAAAAGTTGTTCAAATAGAACAACCAACATAAAGAAAGGAAATTCTCTTTTACTAGAAGAAAAAAAAATAGAGAAAAAAACAAGCAACAACAAGGAAACTCCAGGCTTAAAAATATCACAGGGGCAAAGTGGAAGAGGGAATAGTTCACAAACTCTATGAAACCAAAAGCACAATTCAAAAGGTTCACAAAACCTCAAAGCAACATAAGGTATGCCCATCCCTTATTATTAGTAATATAAAAGAAATGTTCCTCCCTGACCTCTGACAAATCCTCTCCACTGTGTAATTCCTCCTTTTTGCTTTGGGATATTGTGCTCTCTACAAGAGTGATACACAAAATGATTTTGAGGGATCTTTTTTCCTTCACCTAGTGCATGAAATCTAACTAGTGAAGTAATTGTTAAAAGTCTCTCCTCCCAAAAAAAAGAAAAAAACAAAAAAACCCAATTAGAGCAACCAAACATCTGGCAAAAGATCAAGTGGCTTCGCTACTCCAGAGAAATTTTAAACTTTTGAATAGAGGACACAGATGACTTCTTATATTTTAGTACAAGGCAACCAAACACCACTGCAATTGATTCATTTCCATTGGATGCTATCTTAGCACCAAGTTTTGATGTCCAAAAAGAGTACATTTCATGTAGTGAAATGTAGTAGCCTGAAGTAAATAAACGGTATTTACCAGAAGAGTGATGATTTACCTCACTTCCTTTATTCCCTGCTACTTTAGGACTTCTGAGAATCTACTAGAACTGCTACAAGGGCCAAACAAAACAAATTTATATGGGGCATGACCCCAAAGTAGCTAATAAGGTCAATTTTCCTTTTCACTCATAATTTTCAAGAAGTAAGCCTTTGTTGCAGCTACTATTCTACGCTGAAGACAGTACTGAGTTGCGTCACCCTGCAGTAGGATGCAGTAGGATAGAAGGAAACGTCTTACTTCCTGGAGCTCTGCATTTGCATTGGAGACACTGGGTGTGATGTATGACACCCTTAGCATAAAGCAATGTTTTCCTCCAACAAAAGCAGCCACTTTGGTAGCCTGTGTGCGTGGGAGGTGAAGGTATGGTTACACTGGATGTCTGCTTCTTTCTGTGAAATACTTTCAGGAGGTCAACCCTGAACATTTTCAAACACAGTTGCAAACCCAGATTGTTACAACCAACAATAGGAATGATTACCATTTTCTCCCAAAGTCTTGCTCCTAAAAGTATTAGAAAGCAACTTGATACCAGACTTCACTACTTACCTTAGAAAGTCTCTTAAGCAGCATATTACCCTTGCTTAGTAATAATGAGAAAGGGTGGAGTCACATACTATTTGAACAACAAAGCAAACTGTAAGCTATGATAAATAAATGCCTGAAAGAAAACACCCTGACTCCACCTTTGTCTGATTCAAATGAGAAAATACCAGTTTCAACCAAACCACAAATACACACAAACATACACATAAACATTGCAATTCCAGATTCCACAATTTGATGACTGAGGCATTTTGAACAGGGGAAACGGTGAATCAATAATCCCTGTCATTCTAAAGGGGACTCACCATATTCCCCCAACTCACTTCCTCAGTGTTTTGATTTGATGATGCACTGGTCAGAGCGCAGCGCGAGTCGGCCACTCCACAGACGAAGGTGACCTAGCAGGGAAGCCAGGCCGGGCAATTGGCTCAGAGCCTGCTAAGAGCCTGGGCACAGACATAGCTGCTACACAGCTGCAGTGCTGCACACACCATCAGTAAAGTCTCCATTTCAAAGCACTTCCCTTGGGAACAAGGGGGAGGCCCTCACTTCTAGCTCCCTTCAGATCATTGGTGACAGAGCTGACCTTGAACCCTACTAGCTAACCTACCTAACTTAGCTCCCTAAACTATTAGAGCGGGATGTACTCCAGGCCCTGACAATATTGACCCTCTCTTGTAATATCTTGAGATAATATAATAGCATAATCCCCTGTGTAAATATTTGGTACTGTTTTAACTGTATGTTTTGTTACAGTGCTTACTGCCTACTTTTCACACATTTTCTTCCTCAGTTCTTGCCTTGTGCTTCTTGCTTTCTTGACTTGACATGGCCAGCACACTGAAATGCATCTGCAGGCTGAAAAGCTGCACCAGCCTTTTGAAAAGTTTGCATAAGGTGCAGACTGACAGAGCAGCTGCTATGTCCCTAGAGCCATATGGAAATAAATGGCCATATCAGGTGAAAACAAAGTTTTAGCCCAGTATCCAGTTCTAATGATGGCCACGAGCAGATGCCTAGGGCAAAGCATATGAAGAGGGCAAACACAGACTCTTCTTCCTCTCTACATTCTCCCAGCCTCCAGCAATCCATGACTCAGAAGCTTCCTGCATAATCCTGTCTTCCATCTCCCAATAGGTAAGCAGGGCCTAGGGAACTGGAAATACAACTCCGGGAATGTGCTGGTAAGGGAAGCACGTCTAACTTGAAAGCAGGAAAAAAAGTCTATCTATAAAAAAAGGTCAAAATATCAAAAGTAATTCTAAACAAGCTTCTTTTAGGTACCAAAAGTAGACAGTAGCCTTCAGAAGAGAGGCAATAAGCCTTTCACCTAACACAGGCAGAGGTGCTATCAATCCAAAACCTTGTAACATTACAAATAAGAACATAAATAATCTGCACTACTTGAAGATGCAATGATTCCCAGGTATAAATCTCCATGCTGCTGCTGAAGATGTGCAGTTCTGGAAAACGGAGTGCTGCAGCAATGGACAGAATCGGTCTTCTGTCAGTCAAGTGGAGCCTCTTTTGCTTTACAAAATGCAAGGTCCCACTAGAAAGCCAGGGCTAAAGTTTTTCCTGACCTTTTCTGTGCTTTAACAATTCACCTGCACTAGACCATGTGTGAGTTGCTTCCTCATCTTTTTCAGGCAACATCAGCTAAATGACTTAAAATTGTTAAACTGTTTAAGATAGCTTAGCTTACAGGAAAAGGTACAAAGTACTCATGATAAAATCCAGCTGGGTGCCAGGATGACATAAACTATAACAGAAGACAAGAGCATGGCTCTAGGAAGCAACAGTATGATATCTCCAGCTGCAACAGTTATTTATGGAACATAATTTATGAATGTTTGAGCTACACGTTGTACCCTAATGCCTAAACCAAACTTGGGTGCAGTATTGGTTCTTCCTTGGGCTGACGGTGGAGGACACAAGGACACATGGTGGAGGAGGCAAGGAAGCACCTCCAAGTGAAGGCAAAGATGTATCTGGAAACCTCTCTCAGGTGGCTGGGAGGAAAGAGCAATGGTATTGGCAATGGCTTCTGCTTCAGCTGTATTACCAAGATGGCTGAATCACAACTGTTTGGGTGCTTTGTTTAATCCTGAGGGAACTCAAGGAAGGAAAGGCCAGGGACATTACTGCAGTAGGCCTGAAAAAAACAATGAGTCAAGGGTATTTAACCATTTTGATATTTTTCAGAGGTCTCATAATGCTCTGAATGGCTGCTGGTCACCCTGACAGCCTTACCTTTCCGGTCATAAACCAGTTTATACCCTAGGAGATCTGGGATTATCAAAGATAATCTATCATATCCTGTGCCAGATTTTGCTTTAAAAAAAAGAAAAAAGCTAGACTGGATAAAAACAGTAGTTAACCTCAATAAGCAATTTGTCCTGAATGCTGCAATGAGCTGTACCTGTTTTTATGAAGACAGAAATTTTAGACATTCTACTTGAACTACAGCAATTTTTGATCCTTCAGCTTGAACTTCATGAATGTGGCAGTTGATGGCAATGGTGTTTTTTACCTCACTTACTTTCTTTACACTTTTAACAACACCTGAAGATAGTATTCTGTTTGACTGGTTGGTTGGAACCTGGTAGGGATTTGCAGTTTTCTGAAGATGGATCCTTGCTTGGATATGAAGAAAGTATGTCTTTGGATTGCATTCTTCTAGAGGAACAAAACCACCAGCTGCTAAGTCCTGCTTCTCTGTCCTTAAAAAACTTCTGAAGAAATGCATTAAAAAGAACAACTTAACAGACTTTAGACTAAAGCATATTTATGAGTTCCAGAATTGTCTAATATCCCACAGATCAGCAGTTGTCCAAGTCACTGAGGAATATGTTTTCCCAAAAGAGAAGATCTGATAGATATAAAATGATTGGAACCACTGGAGGAAAGAACAGAAGAGAGAAAAATGGGTAGGAAGTTGCTAAAGGAAGCGCTGCTCCCATGACTCAATAAGGGATTAAAATACAGGGTAAAAATATGTATTTCTGAGATCACCAGTTGGGTTAGAAAAGCATGAGTACTAACACAGAGGTGAGAGTAAAAACATGCAACCAACATACTAGGATGCACCACAGCAGCTTTAACTTAAATAATCTCTTGCTGCCACTAAACAGCACCTAAAAAGCAGCCAAAATAAATCCCACTACTGGCTTTCACAGCACTGTCTTTATTTACCTGATCAGTATTGGTGCTTGATAGACATTTTGCTGATTTCTTTAAATGCAGTAAATTGAGGAGTGGGATAAAACGAGTCGGCCATGGTTCTGCTGAGAACTAGGGGGAACATGCAACTGAGAGATGAGGACTAGAATTAGACAGAGAGAGAAGAGCACATCCTTCCACAGTAGTGCTCAATTAGAGCTCAGTCAGGCATACACGAAGATACTAGGAAAACAATGAAAATTGATGGCCTATGTGCAGGGAAAGGTCTACAGTTATTTATAGCTGCCAACAAGGTGCTAAGTTTTGAAGATTTAAGAAATACTAAGAGAAAATTGAGCAAGAAAAAAAAAAATCACCCACCTCAGCACTTCATGTCTTCTAACTCTATGTCCTGTAGCAGTGATACTACCAACGCCAACTCTTCTGATTACCTCAGCATCTAACTTCAAAGGATTCCCCCTGATTTACCAGGACACAGAACCTTTATCGTAAATCCATACACAACCTAGATATCATGGAGTGCACTTGGAGAGCATGGCCAAAATCCTAGAAATCTTAATATTACACTCTTTTCAAACCACTATCATTTTCTTTGTGTATCATACTTCTACAGAAACTCCCCTAAACCCTGTTTTTATAATATGGTGCCAGTGGGTAAACTCACACTTCCAGAAATAGACAGGAAAATTCCAAGGTTTTGGAAAGTCCAACATACTACTACTCCTTTGTCTTTCCTCTTTCACACAGGGAAAAAAAAATAAGTAAGATTACGTCTTTCACAAAGTAGCTTAGTTTTAGAACAAAGAAAGAAACTTTAAAAGAAAGCAACTCTGCCACAAGACAAACATCTGTCATCTTGTTTCTGTAAGAAGGAAGTCATAAGCAACATTTTGCCTCCTGTTTCTGCATGCTAAGTAATGTAGTTCCATACACAAGTGGATCAGACACTGCTTGCAAGATGAGAATTCTACCTTCTTTTGTAAGAGATGAAAGCTCTTCTCTTCTTGGATCCAGGATAGCATTCACTGTTACTAACATTATTACGGTATCTAGAAGTTTGATTTTAAGAACAGACTCATTACTGTGACAACTGCTCTAAGAGAAAAGCTTTTCCATTCACTTCTAATGAATGCTGTAATTTCTTATTACCCTCTTACAACACATCATACCAGTTCATATGACATTATGCAGTAGATCTCAATGCGTTATGACATACTGTTATCTGTAATGTGTAATCCTGAAATCAGAAGAGGCAATGAAAATCCACTTGGTCTTTATATAATCCTTTCACTGATTATTATTTCCATTCAAAATGTAAAGCTTAGCAAAATAGATATCAATGAAACCACATAGAAAAAAAAGTATGTGAGCAAACTGTAATTTGAGGAATTAATGAAAAATGAAGCTAAATATAATAAAGTTTACTGAAATCATTCAGTGAAACATCATTCATACTTTTTAAAAGTATGGATCTCTAAGCAGGTAAGTCCTTATTCCTTGTCTTTGTTAAAACAAGAAAGAATAAAGGTCAATTGGCTCTAGCAAAACGGAGTAGGTAATGAGAATCATATACAGCAATCATAGCAGTGAGATCACAATTGCACAGATATGTCTGAAATGGCCTGATTTAAATCTCCCTTTTGGCAACACAAATCCTTTTGAATTCAGTGGAGAAAATCCAGGACATAAGAAGCTAGGACAGGCCTGAAATCTTTGCTAAGCTCTGTGGGAACACATGCAAAAGTGTCCGCTAATGTGACATCAAAAGGCAGCAGGCCATTTGATTAGAGGCTTGCAGAACTGATATCAAGGAGACAGCCTAAAACTTTATATCTTGACTGCTTTGAAATTAACATAAATTAAAGAAATTAGGCTGCAAGATAAGTGTTTCCATTGGAATTATTTCATTTTATGAAGTTTTTCAGCTAAAATGATATTACGCTGATTTTTTTTTTACCTTAATGAAATCACCGAGAAATTGAAGCAGATGCATCAACAAGTGAATCGGGCATTTTAGCCTCAAGTGGCCTTCTCAGAGGCAAAGCACAGAACTGAAAGAATTAACATCAGTTAATCTGGTGTCTCAATTCTATGAATATTCTCAGACAGGTATTTTAAATACACCTAAAAATGGACTTCAACATTCACATCAGGAACTACAGGAACTACTCTTCTATTGCATCAGGAATTTAATCTTCTAAAAGATGGCATGACAAAAAATGGTATGGTAAACTATACAACACTGATTCATTCTCCAGCTTTTAAGTATAGAAACACCTCATGATGACGATTTAAGCTACAGAGGCACTACCTAAGCCCATATACTGCACACATTTTCAAAATGCAGAGATTTATTTTTCACTTTTTTAAAAGTATTAATAATATAGATATACACAATCTCCCTGCAGATAGATGTCAGGGAATGTTAATTAAACATGGAATTGAGGAATGTAAAACAGAAGTTAAGAAGATCAGGTAGCAAGAGAAATTAAAAGTATAAGCAGAAATATTCCATGGTTTAAGGACAGTAAGAGGTTTTTAATAAAAATCAGGCATAAAGAAATCCTAGTTCTTGTGTCTGCTTCTGCAAAGAGATGGCAAGAATATCAATTATGCTGGAAGAGGCAGGTTGCAAAATTGCTAGTTATGCAGGAAAAGGCAGAGGTGTTTGGTATGCATTTATGTTCTGTATTTGGAACAAAACTAAGTATGTATTTGTACTATATAATAATGGTGAAATATTTTCTTTTCCAAGATTAGCTAATGATGATGCCAAAGAGCAGCAACCATAAATAAATACTGTAAAATACACAGAACTGGATAGGTTCTAAAGCAGTGAACATGGAGAAGTCTGAATCCTCAAGGATTTCAATATATTGTAAAGACTCAGAATTAGCTTTTCTGTCTTTTGGAATTTTCTTTGCTAATGCTTCAAAAAAAAGGAATATGATGATCTGGATGATTAGGCCAAGTCCAAATAATGGAACAGCTGTAAGAGTAGCAGCAATTAAAGGGACCATTTTTAATGTATATTGTCATCATTCCATCCAATGATCAAATCCATTTTTTATTTATGTGACCAAAATTTGTATGAGAGCAGCATAAAACTGAGCACATTCTGGTCAGCTGTCACCCTGGAAGCATGGCTGACACCTCACTGAAGGGTTATGGAAAACGACTGCATTTAGCTGGAACAATTTATTTTAATAAGAGATCTTAATCCTAGCCTGCCTACTAAAACAGTACTTTGGGACTTCCATATGAAGTGGAAGGGGAATATCTAGAGGGGAGGAGACAGTTTCCCCACATCAGAAGATAGTCCAAACTTTATATAAGATCAGCGATCCCCTTCTATAGAAGCAGAACTGTGTCAGCTGTCCCTGCTATTTGTGGAAGCATGGGCAGTGGAGCTGAGTACGTTTCCCTCTCAGATATCATCCAAAAGGAAGTCCTAATCAGCATCCTCTGGCCTAAGCAGTGCTGGACACACCTCCCACTTTTCTACTGACTGCCTAGCTGTCCAAGCCACTCTTGCTTTCCAGCTCTGCCAACCATGCAATTAGCTCTACCTCCTACTTCAGTACCAGCTAAAACACATCTTTAGCTCCATGTTCAACACTGCTTCTTTTATGACTGTTAGCTACAGACAACTTTGTACCTTTTCATCTCACACAAAATACACACTTTATATCCTAGTATAACAATGACCTTTTGTGCAAAAAAAATACAGAAATGACCTCTAGGCTGGAGCTTACAGTCCAACACATACAAGACTATCCTTCATACCAGACTATCCTAATCAGGAGAGACATTTTCAGAACATGTAAATTGTGATTTCAGTCAAAGTTAGATTCTTAAAGCTCAAGATTTTGCCTATTCTAAAGAATCACCAACTAGAAGATACCTAAGACCAATAAAATTATTAGAGGACTCTATCTAGTTTCCTAAGGAATTTTGTGCTCCGAAGAATAGACTCTTGCGTAAGCTAAAAAGCATCCTTACCTCACAATACAGATGGCAGCAAAATGCTATTAGCCTAGTAACAGCAAAGACTTCCTGGGAGGCTACTACAGCTTTTCCTCTTCTTGGTGCTGTAACTCCAAAACACAGACCTCCCAAGTGTAACCACCAGAGTATTTCAGTACTTTCACCACAAGATGTTTCGTTCCAAAGTGGATGTCGTTGTCCATTGTGAAACCTTGAGTTAGATGACTGTTCAGACAATGATGGTCAAAAGTGATCTCCTAAATATTTCAAATAATTCATGTTCCTCTATTCCTATCTCAGTGCAGGCAACCAGGAGGAAAGCAGTCTTCAATTGGTGGCATAACTGTCTCAGTCTGACTTATTGCTGCTAATAGATAATGAAAATGACATGGAAGTGCAAAATATATATACATATACACATATACACATATACACATATACATATATATATACTATATATGTGATCAGGAACTGGACTAAGAAGACTAACAGCAGTAAAATTTACTCAGGTATGCAAGATATGATCACAGGTAGTTACTAACACTTTGAAAAAGGGGATGGGCTGAAAGATATGGAAGTTTCGGGTTAATATAATTCTTAGAAGTTCAGCAGAGCTATCCAGTTATTAAGACTTGAGTGTAAGGATTTGGACTGAAATGACTGATGTAAACAAGGTTGAGAATGACCTCAAATCTGTTCTTATTTTCTGTGCAGACAAAACTATGAGTTAGTTAGTAATGATTGTCCTATGTTCCAGATCAACACCAATCTGACTACGTTTACAGTCCACGGAACATCTGAATCTAGAGTAAACTCAAAACACAAAGAACATTTTAAATAAACACAGCTCCTAAAAGCTAAGAGGTATTACTGCCATTGTGTTATTCAGGTATCTAAACACAAGGATCTAATACTTCAGATACTGTAGCATATCTAAGGCAAGGAGATGAGAAAGGACCAACATCATACTAGGAAACTGGGGGACAACAGGAGGAGGCCATGCTCTTGCTACCTGAAATGACTTTTGCTCTCCCATTGTGTTGTGTTGTTCTTGTGTGTACGCATTTTTAGATCAGACAAAAGAGACTTTCAAGCTTGAAATATGAATAAATTCACCATTGCAGAAAGAGGAATAATTAACTAGCAGCATACTTATTGTTAGATTTTAACATTTAGGAAACAATCAAAAAATAAACCGATATTGATTAACATAAACTAAGATAATCTTTGCAAAATTCACAGAATCACAAAATCACAGAATGGTTAAGGTTGGAAGAGACCTCTGGAGATATCTAGTCCAACCCCCCTGCTCTAGCAGGGACACCTAGAGCACGTGGCACAGGGTGGCCTCCAGTTCATGGAAACAAAACAGAAAAGGCAAAATTATGATCATAAAGTTAGTATTCTATTACAGATAAGATAGAAAAAAATCCTTTAATCACATAGTCATCTGTGGTTTATGGTACATACCTTAGTTATCTATGAATAAAACATTGAACAAGGACAGCCACTAAGTTTCTAATTATAGTACAAAAGTTGGAGTGCATTTGACTGAGCCTTGATCAAAGATCATTTAATGATACTCATTCCCTCTCATGATTTTTTAATTTTAATACTATATCTACAAAACAGGTATTGGCTTTCTGTATTTGTTAAATGCAATTGTTCTTCGCATGGATTTGATCTGACTTCGAAAAATGAAAGTGTAGACTATACTGACAAGACTAATTATTCTTAGAGGAAAATAAACACAACCTTCTTTTCCAGATGAAACTTCTGTTGTGAATTATATGCATTAGCATATTGTTGAGGATCTTCTGTACAAAGACATGCAGACCAATCCAGTTTGCTAGCGATACGGTCTGTGGTTGGTACTAGTGAAAGCAGTGGTGCCTAGGCATAAATCAGCAACAGACGACATGTGAGGTGCACATGCAGGACTAGGATTTCTCTGGTTAATTATTACATTCCATTATCTTAGCAAAGATTGGGAGCACTGGCAGTTTGTCAGCCAGAACCCTGGGGCGTACCAGTTCAAAGTAATCTGGTTGTTCCTTCTGCATGTGGTTCAAAGGACAGATTTCTTTTTTTCAGTGTTTAGGGTAACTCCAATGTAGTTTTCTCGTTGCAGAACGGTTCAGAAGCTGATTTCAAGACAGAGGCAAACAGAAAGTGATAATGCTGCAAAGATAGCATTTAAAAAAAAAAAAGAAAAAAGAAAAAAAAATGATTCTCTTTTTACATAGCTCAATTTTGACTCATGAAATCTTAAAAGCTTGCACAAGTGTAACAGTGCCTGGAAACTTAAACAGCTGTTCCATGATGCATTTACCTATAACACTTAAAATGTGAATTTATTCCATCATGTCCATATCACAACTAGTTCTTGATTCAACATGTCCCCTGCCCACAACTCTCCCTTCAGTCTATTTTAAATGACTTCTCTCACCTTTAAAATCAGAAATATAGCTTTATGGAGAGTGGAAATTAGTAGCATTGGACCAAATAATATCATGTTACATTTTGCTCTAGAATATTAAAAGGTTGACTTTAAATATCGTCTCAAGATTTGAGGCAGATCAAGTGGATAGCTGACATCTTAGTGTACAAACATTTCCTCTGCAGTCTTCCTTGCAAGATTCTTCAATATTTTCTGTATCATTATTGTTGTTGTTGTTGTTGTTCTTGTTGCTTCATAAAGCCAGGTAGATGTTTCTTTTCTTTTTCTTTTTCAGAACAGAAAGCCATAGAAGTAATGGCATTGACTTCTAGAACCAATTTATGATTAACAAAATACTAAATTATTTTACTGAGAACACAGAAATATGCTTTTTAGAACAAGTCATGGATCCAATGATCTAAAACTTATAAACATTATATCCACAATTCAGCTAAGACTGCTATAAATTTAATTTTCATATTTCAATCTTTTGTGTGTGTCCCTTTTGAGAAGGGAAGGTAGAATAGAATCCAGTTTGATCTGTATTTTAACATTCTTTAAAATTCAGACACAGGCATAAGAACAACTTCTTTTATATCGTCAACACATGTAGTAAACTCTTCCAGAATTATGATTTTTACAGGGCATTTTAAGGGTGATCTACTCCAGTGTTTCTCAAATTTGAATTGAAGGATTATGTATGGATCTGCTTCTGCAGCTTGTTGTGTATCTTCTTTTGCCAACTTTTACAACAAATAAACAGGGTAAATATTGACTGTTCTTTTTTTTACTCCTTTTCCTCCCCCAATTTTGTTCATTTCTATGTGGTCAGACATAAAACTTGCAAACCACTCCCTGGTGTTTTACTGATTCCACAGGTACAAAGATGACCAGTTGAGAAATACTCATCTGGACCCTTACAAGTTCAGTCTATTGAACAAAAGACCAGCATCAATTTTTCACATAATTATATCAGTTTAAGAATAACATTACTGAAACAAGCAAAATCAGAATGTTCAAATACAGGACTTCAGGAATTTCCTTATTACACGAACTCTTTATTCTAGCACCTTTGCTCACTCTATACAAAGGTCCAAGAAGAGGTAAATTCAGACCATGTACTCTGTACTCACAAGGACTCACAGTCCTTGCCAATCTCAGGTTCAAACTGAATAAAAGTTGATTTCCATGCTGAAGTTTAGGAGTTACAAGCCCTTCTATTATTTTTATCATCCTTTTTTTATTTTTAATCAAATTGAATCCTCCTGTTATCCCTAAAAACACAATAATATCCTTTTAATCTTGTTAAATTCATGGTCTTTGTGACTCGGTAATGAGTAACTACAAGTTTTATAAGTAGAGGTAATTGCAAGTTGTATTTTTTATCAGTTTTTAGTGTTATCTTTTAATTTTCCTCGATGTTCCTGTGCATGTCAGATGACATAGTCATCTAAGCTCCTGTATCTAAACCATTATTTTACTCCATCATCTTTCCTAATCCTCTCTCTACAGTGGGAAAAAAAAAAGTCTGATCTTAAAGAATGGATTTTTATTTCATATCTTGAGACATTCTCATTACCCTTCCTTGATCCCTCTTTAGTTCTTCAGTACACTTTTTGAAATGGGGTCAACAGTTGTTGAAATTGTGTAGAATCTCCACTGAACGTAACATGCACCTGCACAGCAGTGGAACATGGGGTCCTGATGAAGTCCGCTCTGAAGCCCCCACTCTGTGAGTCATAATTGTTACTGATAGAGGGACTTTTCATCAAACTTTCTTTAAAACTATGTCATGGTATCTAACTCTGCATCAAGTAACTTTTCTGTACACAAAAGCATTGTCAGGCTTCCATTTTTAAGTACAGTTTCAAGTCTAAGTCCTCAAAGTAAACCACAATCACAGTTTTTCTGTGTTACCAACCTGCATTTTACACTTTTTGTTCAATTTTGTTCAATTATCAAACTGGGGAACTCTTCTTGTGTGAGATATAATAGTTACCAAATGCTAGGGAAATGCTAGGGAAAAAAAAAATAGACTGTCATGTTAAAAGGTATAAACCTTCTCTTTAATAAGTAAAACAGACTGAGCTGTTAAAGCCTCTAATTTGAAGAGACGGTTCCTACACCTTGTTTTTCACTTGAGATCTTTCCAGTTATTTAACATTCTTTTGACGGTGCTCCAGTCCTGGTATCCCTAGCAGTGTATGAACGGGATTACATCCTTTCTTACTCCTACATCAGCATGCCTCACTCCAAGGTCAGCATTCATGCACTGAGCTTACTCATGTCCTCATCAAACACTTGTATCCAGGCAGTTTCAGTTGATACCACATCCCAGCATAATACGAAACAGACGTTCCTCATTTCTATTATTCGTGTTTTGTCATGGAAGAGACTCCATCACAGGTCAGATACTTCTCCTGCTCTAGAAGAAGAACAAAAATATGGTCTTTAACTCAGAGATATCTTTGGATTGCACCCCTCTTTTTCTGTTTCTAGCTTCTAAGTTGAACACACCTCACCAAGAACGAAGTATAGGATGGGTAGATTAATCTTGACATGAAATACAATCCACAAAGGATATGTTTGTGATTTCATTCACTATCCTCAAGGAATGCTGAAATGCATCATATCAGCTCACTAGTGGCAGAAGTTCAAGTTATTTGTCAGAAATTCAGTATGTATTAAAGTACCTATCTTTTGAAGTCTGATGAAATCCTTTTTACTGCTCTGGCCACTATTTACTGGTTATACAGATTTATTATTATTAGCAAGTGCTAAATCCTGATTGTCTCAAAGGTGCATTCCTTCTGTTACAAACAAATAATGTGGATATGGTATCATATACATACATATTATATATATATTTGTAACTAAAGGTTATGTGAGCATATGATATACATAAATATATCATATATAGTTTTATCTATCTATATAATATAGATATAATTGATATGTGCTATATAATGATTATAGCTCTTGTTTCAAAGAGTTAATCAAATAAGTGTCAATAATATTTATCCACATGCATTGCATGCAGCCTGGTCTGACAAACAGCAATTGTAGTTATATTAAGCATTAATTTTTTAGCAAAGTTCTGAATGGCAGATGGCAAATAGACATCTCTACCAGTACATATATATCATCGGTGATAATGTACAATAGCAGTAAAGTTGCCTCTCTATATAAGTGGAAGAGGAGAACAGGAGGGGATTCAACAATAGATAAATACTAGCTAGCCATGACACAAGAAAAATACTGTTTATTACTGTAGAAACATGATCAAAAGCAGAAGTTGAAGCTCTTACTGGTAGGTGTCATCTTGGGCAGCTATTTTATTGAGCTTACTCATAGTTTTGAGTGAATAAAGAAGGAAAAAAATCTACCACATTTGGAAACTTAAGGTTTATTACTGAAAGAGCTGTCATCACCTTTCTCTAATCATGCATCATTCTAACAAAGTTTTCTTTAAAAGCTAACAAATAAAACAAAGTGGTTGGCTTTATAAAACTCAGTGGTCAAAAGGAAAGCAGTGAAGCTGTTGAAGAAATACCCCAACAACCTGTCTCCAAGGTTTGGCAGCCATGCTAACCTGAAAGAAAATAAGCAGGTATAGCAAGACTGTCTCAGCTTAACACGGAATACCTGACTGAGCCCAAACACAACACACACTCTGTATTGCTCCTTGTATGACAGGACAAAGACAGACGCACTAACCAGGCACACACTGGTAAAATTTGACAGTCTAAACTTGCATGCAGTTTAAAAAGGTGAAGATACAGGCGGCAAGGAAACACAAGGAGCAGCAAGGAAAGTTTTTGCAAGCCCATTTGCAGCAAACTGGAGACCAAGCAAAACCTGCTGACTAGGTCAAATGACCTTGTAACAAAGGACACTAATTTTAGACAGTCAGTGCTCTTTTCAGATTTCCCAGATCTCCATGCCTAGTAGCAACAGTCAAGTCAGGGATGATTTAAATAAACTGGAATTATATAAATTCATTGTATAGGGCAGAATACATCTCATAGCACTGAGACTGCTAGCAGATGTCATTGCAAGACCACTTTCTATCACTTGCAAAAGCTCACAGTGATCGGGCGGGACCTGATGATTACAAAATGTTGCATCTATCTTAGAAAATGGGAGGAAGGACGATTGGGGCAAACACAGACTAGTTAGGTTTAGCTCAGCCCCTGGAAAAACTGTGGAAAAACCATTTCCTATTATGTGATGACAGGAATGTGATTATAGTCAGCTCAAATTTACCAAGGGCAACTTGTATTTAAACAAGCACAGTTAAGTTATCGGTCCTATGGATAGAGCGAGAGTAGTAGATATTGTTTTCCTTGATGTCAGCAAAGCTTTCCCATAGCATCCTTGTAGCCAAGGAGGTGAAATATAGGTTGGACAGAGTAGACTGCATAGTGGGTGAAGACCTGGCAAACTAAAATAAGTTTGCCTTAATAAGAAGAGTCTTATTGTCTTATTAAGAAGAGTCTTCTTCTTTAGAGATCTTTAAAACCTGCTTGGACGCAGCTCTGTGCCACGTGCTCTAGGTGACCCTGCCTGAGCAGGGGGGTTGGACTAGATGACCTTTGAGGTCCCTTCCAACATTAAGCATTCTATGATTCTATTAAAATGGTGTAGAACAACATTTTAAAGTCCAATTGGTAGTCGGCTACAAGTGGTGCTACCTGGCATCACTACTGGTGACCATACAACAAAACATTTTCATCTGTATTTGCATGATGAGACCTTTGCAAGCACATGTTCCAGGGGGTCTGCTAGAAGACAGAGCTACTATTCAAGGATAGCTGAGCATGCTGAAGGAGGGAACGTGTAAGTTCAAGGTTGAAGTTCAAAAAAGGCTTCCACACCTTGGACAATGTACTACTGCAGGAGAACAGGCTGGGCCTGGCTAGTTGTTCAACAAGAGAAGCCCTGGAAGGTCCCAGTAAACAACAAGGTCTGCAATGTGCCTGCGTGACAGTGAAGATGCAGCGCATCTTGGACTGCATCAACAAGAGCACAGCCAGCAGGTCAAAGGAAATGCAGGTCTCCTCTGCTCAACACATCATGTGGCCATCTCTGCAATACTGAGTTCAGTTTGCTCTCCTCCAAAGCAAAAGTGACACAGAACAGAATGAAGAGAAAGGTCAATAAGATGGCTGGGAGCTTTCAGTATATGACATCCATCCAAGAGGAGTTTGAGGAATGTGAGAGCACCAATATGCTCACCAACTGTATTGGGGCTTCACTACTAGAGCATTCTTGGCAGCATTCGTTGTGGTTATGTAATGCAAACGGATGCATTTTAGTAGTCCTGTGCAGAAGGCCTACGACCATATGCAATGACCACAGGCATATATTTGAGCACATTAATGTCACCACTGCAATATTTGACGATGTGGCAGAGCAAAGTTTGAACTGGATTCCCTAGAAACATGAAAAGAGAGCCAGAAGTTGCTACTGTGTCTATGCTGCAAGCAGAAACTCCCATGGCACTTATGTATTTCTGTGCATGACAAACTTAACACTTGCTCAGGGACCCTTGCACAGAAAAACTTTATACATCAAAGAACAAATTGGCATCCTACCCATGAATGATTTTCCATTTATAGCTGCAAAACCACTGCCAAAGAGGCCAAAACTAGTTTATAAAATATTTCTGCAGCTATAATTGTTTAGGACCACTGAACTGCATGTTCCAAACCAGATCAAAAGGAGCACCACAAACCCATGAAAGGCTTATGTGTAAAGACAGGGTAAATTCCACGTCTGGGATCCATCTGTAATTCTGTCAAACCAAGAGTCCTTGTAGCTGTATCCAAATTAAATGTCTGTCTGCCAAAATTAAGTGAACGGAGAACAAATACCTCATTATCACTTTTTTACTGTTTCTACCTTGTTTTCTTTGACTGCAAATATAAAATGTCCTCCCCTTTTACATTGTTGTCAAAATACAAATCAAATAAAGATTTATTTCAACACCAGACCTGAGGGTCTTTTTAGGCTACCATTTTATTCCAAACATAGCACAAAGGTATGCTATATTGTTTTGAGTTATTAGAGCTGATACAGCTGAAAAGATGCAGCTTAAACTCAACAGGATTTTGAGGAAATTAGGTATAACTTTCTTGAACAAGCTCAAGGCAAATATATCACTGATTTAAAATGTGCTGGAAATACAAAGATAGACTTTATTTGTAATCAAGTAAAGAAATTGCCAATGTACTTGGAATAAATAGGTGTAATGATCTACATTTATGGACTACTGATACATGCACTACTTGCAGTCTTACTTCCCTAAATAATTAGTATTTGTGCTTATTAATATTTAATATTACTTTTTCTTCTTAACAAATTGCTATTTCAATGACCACAAATCTCATCCTCAAAGTGAGAAAAGCTTCCTCTCTGTTGAAAGCACTGCTCAAAACAGTCAACAGGATTATGGCAAAAGGCAGGCACAGCTATATCCTTTAAAATAAACCTGGAAGATATATTTCCAGATCATTAAATTTTCCTACTGTTTGGTTTTGTTTTCAACAGCAAAAACAAACAAACAAACAAACAGAAAACCCTTAACTCCAGTAGGCATATGCCATTATCTGGAGAAATTTTCTCAAAATTTCACAATCCTGATTAGGCATAGCCAAAGAGCAAGATTTCTAACAAACAAACAAACACTTTGGCCTTCTTATTGCTTTATCTGATATATACAAATAATTAGCTTTCTCAAAAGTATTTTCTGTAAACCAGGGGCCCTTTGTGACTCAGGAAAGTGAATGGATTAGTTGGGTTTCTGGGCAAGTAGCATGGAAGGTTTGTGGGAGAGAAACTTTTTAAGCCAACTGATGTAGCTTCAAAAGGCACATTCTGGGACGCCAAGGGTTGAAACTGTGCCTGGAAACTTGACCTTTATAGCAGTTGGCCTAATCTAATAAAAGACATTACCTCTCCCTAGCAGCCCTGCTTTGTTTATGGGCACGCTGGGCTGGTATTATAGCACTACTATTATCAGCAGGGAATGCCAACTGCCAGGCTCTCCCGGTGCCCGGACAGGAAGCGCTGCCAGCGCTTGGAGCCACTGTCCAAAAATACCCTCGCTGAGGGATCCCGGCCTTGGGCGGCCGCACAGTGCGCGCTCTCTAACGCCCTTTTGCCGCCCGAGGTGGCCGGTGCCGGCGCGGCTGGCGGGGCCAGGCCGCGCCGGCGCCCGAGCAACCGTTAACGGCCCCCACGGGACGGCGGCGACGGCGCGCGGGAGCTGCGGCGCGCGCCTCACGCGGAGACGCGGTAAAAGCCACATAGGAAGAGGAAAATATATATATATATATGTATGTATGTATGTATCTCAAGTAAGACGCTTTTAAAAGCTGCCTCAGAATTAACGCGAAAGGAGGGAGCGGCGCCCCCGGCGGCCCGGGCTAATCGCTGTTGCGCAGCGCCCCCTGCGGGCAGGCGCGGCCCCCGCCCGCCGTGTCGCCGCCGCCGCCGCGGCCGTGGCGGGCGCTGCCGGGCCGGCTGAGGCGAGGCGCCGCAGCGGGAGCGGGGGGGCGGCTTTGCACGCGCTGCGGATCCCATTAGTGATAGCGCCGGGGATATAAAACGGCTTCTTGTCATTTCTGCGCTGAGAGCTAAGTGCGTGCGTGGGGAGGAAGCCCCCAGATGTGCGGGCGCCCTGCAGCCCGCGTTGCGGCCGCCTCTGCGCCGGCCGCGGTGTTTCCGCGGAGGCGGCGCGGGGGCAGAGCGTGACTGCGAGAAGGAAACAACAACAAAAGAAGGCAGCCAGGCTCGCCTCGCGCCCTTCAGAGAGCGAGAAATGACGGCCGAGGCCGGGCAGGGACCGGGAGACACAATAGGCGCGGGAGCGCGGCACGTTGTTTGGGTAAACAGCGGACGTATAAATAAACGGGCTTTGAAATGCTGCGTTTGAGGGCGGGCGGGTGTGTTTTGGGGCGGGGGGGGGGAAGGTGCTTTCATCAAAGCCTGGGGGAAGATAAAGCCGTGGCCCGGCGTGCCCCGATCATGGCGGCGGCTGCGGCTCCCCGCCCCCCGCCGGCTCCAGACGCAGCGTCTCGGCCCGCCAAGAGAGTGACCTTTCCCGGAGCGGCCGCGAGGCAGCGGCGCGCGGGGAGGGGGATGGCGACGAGGACGGCGCGCCGAGGAATTCCCGCCCTGCCCGCCTGGCCGCGCGCCGCCGCATGCAAATGAGCCCCTCCTCATTGGCCGCCCTTGGAAAACGCGCCCTTTGATTGGCCGCTGGGAAACGTTAACGCAAAGGAGAGACTCCCCCCTCCGCCCTCGCCGTGTCCTCGCCGCTGCGTGCGAGCGCCGCAGACAGGCTGTAACGCTGCGCCCCGGTTACTACAAATAAGTAGTTCCCGGCCTCCGCCCCTCCCCTGCCCGCCCGCCCGTGTTTACGGTAGGGAGGGAGAGAGGGCGGGCGCAGGGCCGGCCCCGCCAGCCCCACGGCGGGCGCCGCTGCGGCGCGGGGGGGGGCGGCGGCAGCGAGGGGTGTTCCCCACTCCCCCGCGGAGGGATATCCTGCGCGCGCTGCCCTCCGCGCACCAAAACATTGCGAGTTAAGAGGCGGCTCCGCGGCGCCGGCGGCTCAGAAGCGAGCGGGCAGCGGCGCGGCGCGGATCCCTGCGCCCGCCGGCGGCTCCACTGCGGCTCCCCGC
The DNA here is from genome assembly GCF_003342845.1 of Nothoprocta perdicaria. Lineage (NCBI taxonomy): Eukaryota > Metazoa > Chordata > Aves > Tinamiformes > Tinamidae > Nothoprocta > Nothoprocta perdicaria. Next base: position 1,791,051 of record NW_020454305.1, read on the forward strand.
GCGCGTCGGAGCAGAGCGGGTCGCCGCGCGCGTGCATGCTCCTCGGCAACTGCTCCTTCCTCCTGCCTGCCGACCCCTCCTGCACACGGATCCCGCGTTGTTCCCGCTTGGATTCTCTTGGATCTTTCGGGAAGTGCCCGTCGGTTGTTGCTGCTGCGGCGCCCAGAGGAGCCGGCGCGCGAGGGAGCTGCGCGGCGGTTGCCGGCGCGGAGGCTGCGGCTGCGAGCGAGCGCCGTCCCGGCGGCACCTCGGCGCGGGGGCTCCGGCGGGCCCCCCCTGCGGAAGATGTTGCTCTCCAAGTTCGGCTCGCTCGCCCACATCTGCAGCCCCGCCAGCATGGATCACTTGCCGGTGAAGATCCTGCAGCCAGGTACGGCGCGGCGGCAACTTGCTTTAGCGAGGGGTTCTTCTTTATGTGTATATATGTGCATCTGTACAAATTGCCTGGGACAGAATTAGGGCAGCACAGACGATACGTGCCCAGACATTTTTTAATTTTTTTGAGGATATTTTCGGG